>NW_015549612.1:707749-731507 GCF_001515605.1 Sinocyclocheilus anshuiensis
TCCCTACATGGGATCTGCCCACGGTGTTGAGGGCTCTGAAGAGCCCTCCATTTGAGCCGCTACAGTCCATTGACCTTCGTTCCCTGATGCTTAAGACTGCTCTGCTACTAGCATTAGCATCGGTAAAGCGTATGGGAGATCTGCAGGCGCTATCAGTAAGCCCCACCTGCCTTGAATTCGGGCCCGACGACTCTAAGGTTGTCCTGAAACCAAGGCACGGTTATGTACCTACGGTGCTCTCTACTCCATTTAGAGCACAGGTGATAACTCTATCGGTGCTTCCTCCTTTGGAGCAAGACCAAGAGTTGAACTTATTCTGACCCGTCAGGGCGCTGAAAGTCTATGTTGAGCATTCCGCCCCGTTCAGGCGGTCGGATCAGCTATTCGTATGCTTCGGTGGCCGCACCAAGGGTTGTCCGGTTACGAAGCAGAGACTTTCAAAATGAATAATTGACGCTATTATGCTAGCATACTCTTCTTTGGGCCTTCAATGCCCCATGGGAGTAAGAGCCCACTCAACTAGAGGCACTGCCTCTTCCTGGGCCTGGTCTAGCGGTGTGTCCACAGCAGAGATTTGTGCGGTGGCCGGCTAGACCTCGCCGTCCACATTTGCCAGCTTTTATAATCTGGACATCCCGGCCTTACAGGCTCGGGTCCTTTCTGCATAAACAGGGCACTCTTTCATATGACAAAACCAGTGCTTGGTGTTTGCCTTTTTCATGTATGCTCTTGGCCCTCACTGAGTTCCGAGGCTGTACTAAATTATCTTGGGACGATTATGCAAGGCTGGACTAACCTCTGTGAGTTTGGCCCTACTGCCTTCTGCGGGGCTTCCCTGCAAAATACTTGGTCCCTCTGGGCCCCCCTTGGGTGCTTAAGACATTGCCTCTTCCTGGGCCTGGTCTAGCGGTGTGTCCATTGCAGAAATTTGTGTGGCAGCCGGCTGGGCCTCATCGTCCACATTTGCCAGATTCTATAGTCTGGTGCAGCTCCGCTGCCGAGCCATTGGTTCGTTTTTAATTCACTGCACGAACCAATGGCCGTGCACTTACACTGCGTTATTAAAAGGCTTCAGTCATCGGAGAAAAATTAGTTTTTCCCCAAAGCGTCTTAAACAGACGCAGTACTCGTTCCGTATCTCAGGGAACCGAGGTTACGTTAGTAACCGAGTATGTTATTATTTCATTTATTTTCCCTCCTAGAGGTGTAAATGAAGTTTCTGTATTTTTCTAATTATTTATATATTTTTTCATTTTTAAACATTTTATATATATTGTATAGTTTTCACCTTTTTATTGCTATGCCTTTAAGAAGCATGAAAGGAGAGTTGGCTCTAGTTTGCTCTGGATCTCTATGCTAATATGTTCAGGTTTCTGATGTCAGAAATCTAAGGATTTCAGAACAAGTTTAATGCTTGGTTTCAATTAAAACTCTTTTTAGACTAGAGATAAATGTTTGAGTTCTGAAATTTACCATATATTTTCATAGCACATCAATCTTGTGTATCTCAAAAGATCTAGTGTAATTTGATTCGTTATGATATAAGTTTGCTCGTTTGGTTGCTTGACCTCTTGAACTCTTGTGGCATGGGTGTGTGAGGAGCAGAGTAATATAATGCTGAGTAGATGTAATCTTGACTTCCAGGTCAAACTCATCAGGAAAATTCAGTTCAGCATCTAACCTATTGATCCATTTGCCACCATTATCGGCTTGTTTATTTGACCCGAGAGAGAGTGAGACAGAGTGTTTCAACTACTCAGGAAGTGAGAGGAGTGACATTAATGGGATTCAGAGAGAAAGACGAAATATTCTCAGATAATCCCAAATCTCTTCTGCCAATCAGGCCTTGCAGCTTTCTGAAACCTTACAGCAGGTTACGTCACTCTCATTCACAGCTGCTATGAGAGGCTCTATACTCAAGCTCTCCTGCGTGAATGAGTAAAACAACCTCTACAGTCACAGTTCTCAGCTAAATCTACTCTCAATTCAATTCTGAATCATTTGTGCAGCACTTTATGTAATGGCACTTGCCATAAAGCAGCTTTACTGAGATTGAAGGTGACGGTGGCACCAGAAAATGTCCAGGGGGATGAAGGAAGAAACCAAGGAGGTGACAGAGGTTCAAATAATATCAATTTCTGATCATGTTATCTTCTCGAACTCAGTCAGGGGATCAAATTTCAATGTCTGAATCACGATGTTGAAGGATTATATGTATATTTAAAGTCAAAGGGTTTTACATCCTGTGAGTCTCCATTGTTTTTTTTTTTAAATCTGCATTGCATCTGTGTTTGTAAACAGATCTGTAGGCTGGGTTATTTTCAGACGGTATTTGTAGCTCTTTCTCAGCAGGTTCATGTGGATCTCATTTGCGGTGTTCATCTCAGGAGGTCTTGACATGATTTCTATGTTTAGGTAAAACATTAGTTATTGTTTTTCACACAGATGATACACTGGGTTAACGGAATAATTTGCCCAAAAATGAAAATTTGCTGAAAATGTTATCACCCCCAGGCCATCCAAAATGTAGATGAGTTTGTTTCTTCATCAGAATAGATGCCCACCAATGGACCCACTGCAGTGAATGGGTGTCGTCCAAACAGTTGATGAAAACCTCATGACTCCGTCCATCAATTAATGTCTTGTGAAGTGAAAAGCTGCATGTTTGTCATAAGTAAATCCATCATTAAGATTGCTTCCAGCTAAATATTATTGCTTTCTCCGGTTAGAAAGCGATCTCGCCTGAATCAGGAGAGAAATACGCACAGATTAAGCAGCATTTATTAGCAAAATCAGTCCAAAACATTACAATGTCAAACAATAAAAAAAAATAAAACATGCATGGATGAATCATTTGCAATGAGATCAATAACTTGCATTTAGACAATAGATACAAATTTGAAGTATTTGTACATATTTTGTACATGTAAGACCATAAAGTCCCCACAAGCTCTTTGGTCCAGCTGATTTACTATAATGTATTATTAGAAGAAATTTGATACTTTGTCCACCCAAAAGGTAGGTACAAAACATAATAAAGCTTCAAAAGAGAACAAGAGGCCAATTATATGTACAGCTTATGTTGGTCACGGCTGCAAGCAGTCAGTTAACATACTGATCTGACTGATGGAAACTATAGACAAAGTCAATATGAGAGAAGTTTTGGAAGCTTGATGGAGCCAAAATCTGCCAATCAGTCAACATGAATCTACAGATCTTTGGCAGTGTCACGTCTGTGCATGACACCTCTCACAGATGCCATCTGCTCTCTCACATGGCCGCCTAATCTGCCGTGTCATGATGAATATCATCAGAGTCTCAAGCCCTGTATTCTAAATCACCTTTTCTGTCTGTCATTTCAGCATTAAAAGCCACCCCCCCCTCCAAATCTCATTTTCCGAGGTACTTTAAAAAAAAATATTTTCAGCTTTTGACAGGGTAATTTGAGAGATGAAAGATTTTAACGTTTAAGCACAGACTCTAGTTCAGCACAGACTTGAGATGATGATGATACACACCTGTCACAGCACCTGTCTGCTTAATAGGTTTGTGCAAAGCCATTATCTGTATATGATTCTGTGTCATATCATAGAAGTCGTGGCCTAATGGTTGGAGAGTCGGACTCGTAACCCAAAGGTTGCGGGTTCGAGTCTCGTACCGGCAGGGATTGTTGGTGGGGGGTGTGAATGTACAGTGCTCTCTCCCACCTTCAATACCATGACTGAGTTGCCCTTGAGCAAGGCACCGAACCCCCAACTGCTCCCTGGGCGCCGCAGTAAAAATGGCTGCCCACTGCTCCGGGTGTGTGTTCACAGTGTGTGTGTGTTCACTGCTGTTTGTGTGCACTTTGGATGGGATAAATGCAGAGCACTAATTCCGAGTATGGGTCACCATACTTGGCCACATGTCATGTCACTAGTCACTAGATCTGATGTAATACCTGTATCTGTATTTGGGATGTGGGCGGGGCCTAAACAAGAAGTGTGTCTGATTCTAAACTAAATGAATGAAGCCCATTTAAAAAAAGTAACTGTATTATATAAATAAAATAAAATGATTTAATTTTATAAATTATTATGTGTAATAAATCAATTCTGGTGAAACAACATATTTCTCTCATGTCATATACCAGGTTGTTCTCTGGGATTTATTATTTATTCCACTTAAACCCCACCGCTTTCTTACAATGAACTGCATGCTCTTGTTCAGATCTTCCGCCATCCACTCAACAACTAATAAATTAAAGTCCCCACCTTAGACCTTACCTGTTTCACTCGGATGTACGACACAATATGGAAGAAAATATATTTTGCTACCGTTTCATTGCGACTTCAAAATATTGCTTAATCCTTCTTCATGTTGCATAATCAGGCTAACAAATATTATTTTTCTGTTATTTAATATAATTTGTTATTTGTATTCAGGCCATTTCTAGATTCTGTTGTAGTGTGTGGTCAAAATCCAAGCTTTTAACCTAAAGCCTGTAGTAGTAAACCCCATAAGAGCAATCTATTACTTACACTACACAAAGTTAGACAGAAGTCATGGCACTATTGTGTCATCGAGCAAGAAACTTAACCTCAAGTTTGCTCCAGGGCAATCGTCCCTGCAATAAGTGTCCCTTAACGTCACTTTGGATAAAAGTGTCCTCTAACTAAGGACTAGTAATTGGCCAGGTGAAAATATACTCTTTGATTCTGCAAAAATATGTCCCAGGGTGACAGTACCCCACCAGAACCCTGACCCTGTCAGATGCATCTCATCCCTCAATGTGCATGTTTGCATGCATGCTAAAGGCCATGTCTCCTTTATTGTGAGCCAGACGCTCTCATTAAAACAATGTGCTGTGTACACCTCTTGGCTGTCACAAGCAGTTTGTGTATGCACTGTTTGAGAGCACGTTGGGATAAAAGATTGATGCCTAGTAGTTTTGTTAAGCAGGGTTTTTTCCCCTAACATCCTCACGCTCTTTAGAATCCCACAGGAAATACATACAGGAGGTGACAAAGATTCTCTGTAACAATGTGAATGATTTATAGAAGTGCTAATGGCTGAGGAATGTCGAAGTGAGCAGTAATATATGTGTGTGGGAGAGAAAAGACTGTGTCTCTTTAAGAACTCAGGGTCGATGTAAATGATAATTATTCTCTCCAAGATCATAATAGTACCTCTCCATCGCGATCCTGCTGATCTCACACTGTTATGCTTACGGGAGAACACGTGGAGTTGTTTGTCGAATAAACAAATGCAAAAAATTGACCTGTGTGAGATTCGCAAATTCAAAAGCCTGCTTGAAAGAACTGTTTAACTCCTGTTTGGAATCGTAGTATTACTCACTGATGGTTTGCAAAAATGGACAAACACAAATAGGAGGGTGGAGATTATACTGTGTACCATTACAAGTTTAGATTTCCAGTGCAATAGGACGCCACATGATGTCGGATTTTCAACTTGATGGGGCGGATCTGGCTGTGTCCGATTCACCAGTCCAGACAGAATGAATAAGAGTGGAATAGATGAAGTGTTCCTGCCAGAGCGACAAGTGCAGCGAGGGCGGCAAGCAACCCGAGACGACCCGCGACTCCCAAGCGGTGAGTGTGAACACACATTGGGCACAGTTACCATGCAACAGAAGCCCTCTATCCGAGACACGGTCGGCCCATGTACAGGAGCTAGAGAAACCACAGAATCTCACGGCAGGCCAGTGGAACATAGCAGCTGCCTTCCATGACTGGAGACTGCATAACTGCAGGAAGCTCCAATTGGATCCCGCTTGAAAGTGTCCTTTTTTTATTTGTATACTGCAAACAGTTTTTGAATAAAATGGAAAAACAAGACAAACAACTCCTGTGTGCAGTGACTGCCTAGAACTCTCCCAAAATTTGCTAAGGCTTGGTTATTGGTACAGATTTCCAAATGCAATTAGATTCATTTTAGTCATGTAGTCCATTTTTTTTTTTTTTTTTTTTTTTTTACATATTAGAGATATTCGCTCTCTGCTAATGTGGTAAATTATGCTGCAATTAGCAGAGACCAATGCATCCAGGGTTTCAGATTGATTCAAATCAGAAAATTGTCTGTCTTCAACTATTCATGAAAATAACCTACAGTACTCATAACTGATGAGAGTAATTGTCTTTTTCAACTATTCATGAAAAGAACCTACTCATAACTCATAAGAGTATTTTTTTCCCCTTGGGAATTGGGCTATACTGTTGTTGCATATGTTTTATTTCACTGAAAGGAAGTGGTTCATATGAATCATTTGTTTCAGCAATCAGGCTACACTAGCCACGCTGTGTTTTGATTCACTGAAAAGAATCGCTTCATTAGAATAACTTGTTACAGGAATCGGACCGTATGTTTCACTGTATGTTTTTATTCTTTGAAAAGAGCCTGTTAATAAGAATCAACGGTTTCAGCAATCTGGCTATTTTCTGGTCGGTTTGTTTTCAAAATGCTAAAAAGAACTGTTCATAAAAGTAATTTCTTTGTGAATTGTCTTCACTGGTCATGCTGTATGTTTTGATTCACTGAAAAGAATCGGTTCATAAGAATCATTTGTTTTGAGAATCCGTCTACACTGGTCGCTCTAAATTTTCACTAAAAGACATTTGTAAGAGTCTCCTTGTTTCTTTTTTTTTGTGAATCAGCTTCACTGGTCACTCTTTGTGTTTCTGATTCCCTATATAGAACCAGTTTATAAAAAAATCAGTTGTTTGTGTCTCAGACAACAATAGTTCCGTTGTAAAGTATTTTGTTTTTCCATGCAGCATTTTATTGCATCCCATTCTAAATAGACTACAGACTCATGTTCGCAACTCAAAATATGATGTGTTTTGCCATGGCGCTGATGATTCAGCAGCAAGGGCATAGATTCATCAGCAGGGGAGCGCCACTGCAGGACACACTGGCACAGAAAACCTTTTAACTTTATGAATAGTCCACTTCCAACTTTGAATGGAACACAGTTATATCTGTTGGCTATACACCATGTTGGCATGTTCTGGAACGTCTTGGCAGAAGACACATATTGGTCTCTGCACTATTAACAAATTATATCTTACTGGCTTTGTAGTCTTTAAACAATGGTGTAACTGAACTCCTTCAAGCCTGAGCACAACACACACACACACACACACACACACACACACACAACCTTCAGTGCTTGCTTAATATCACATTAACTTCAGAATTTAATGAACATATCTGCACCTTAAATAATACTGAGCAGGAATGTCTATTGCACACGTCTGTGTTTGCATTATGTATAGAAGCATGAATAAAACAGCTATGGTAGAGGAAGGAACGCACAGATGACACACAGCTACCTCACTGTGCGTGTTCAGCATAAGGTTTATGCGGTTTCCGAGAGATTCTTTCCAAAAGTGTGTCCAGAAGATTAAATTAGCTCTTCTTACAGCAATGTGTGTGTGTTGAACTGTGTTTAATAATACTCATGCGAGTGTGTGTATGCGCATGCTTTTCCGGGTAGAATTATGAAAGTCATCTCGGAAACCTTTGTATTTGAATTCGAAACTGACTCAGTGCACACTCACGTTTGTTGGGAACTTTTCATTGACTGAAATCTAACCCTTGCAGAAACCTTTTTAGATTTTTCATTAAGTGTGGTATGTTAAGTTATTAATTATTTCAAGTCAATTCAAGTGAGATTTATTGTCATTCCTCCGTATATAGAATCATCTGAAGGAACAAAATGTCATGCCTCACAGTATTACAGTGTTATATAAACATATGTCATATATCGAGTTATGCAATGTTATTAATTGTTAAGTTATTCATTAAGTTATTTAGTATTCAGCCTGTCTATTAAGTTGTTTTCCTGGCCCCACAATGTAGTTAATTTCAGGTTTTACTATCTTTTGCACAATAATAAGTGTCTATTGTTTACTGTCAAAATTAACCCTTTTTTGCCCATGACTAGGAATTCTGGAGGGAAACTAGGAATCCAAGATTAAAAAAAAAACTAAAAAATGACTTGTCTTGATTTGAATTGAATTGATCATGCAATTTTATCGGTCATGCATTTCATTTGTCAAATCAATTATGAATGTTTATTGTAGGCCCTGGTTATCATGTTGAAATTTTTCTCAAGAATCGATACAACCTTCAGATGATAAGACCTTTTTTGTAAAGATGGCTAATGCACACAGGCTTATAAATAACAAGGACGAACTTAAACATTTACTAGCCGTCTCCATGAGAAAGAAGACGAGACAATCTACTGTGTAAGAAAGCGACAAAGAGAATTCACAGAAGAGGATTAGACTCGACTGTACTGTTTCTTAGACATTGGAACTTGTCTTTTTATGCTCAATCTTTAGAAAAAGTGTGCTTTCTCTGTGTATTCGTGAAATAGAGAATTAAATTGCTTTGCTCTAACCTTTCATTGAGTAGTGGAACATAGAATGGGATCTCGTCTCGTCCCGCCTCGTCAAATCTTGTCTCCTTTCTTCTCCTGTTTGAGTGTCAGAGCTTGAGCGTTTGTTCCTTGGTTTTGCGTAATACTTCAACAATTGTGCTCTGCTGCCACTAACCTGTGGGTGGTTGTTATGGTTACGATTGCTCAATCGATACATTTGAAAGAACCTCCACCTGATATCAGAGATAGAGATATCATATTTACAATCAGCCACAGCACTTTAAAACATTCATAGAAAATAGATGTATTTTTTTCAAGTGCATCTTTTTCATTAAAAATGTACACTAGCTGCATATAAAAATAAAAAAATGTCTAAAACAGTGTAGAAATATATTTAATGTTAATGGCAATCTTCACATTCACATGCATGAGGCCCTTGTCATTTCTGAATTTGTAAATCAATAATGAGGAGCAGCGTCCTGACAGAATCACGAATGCTTTCTTCTGCGTCTGACAGATGAATCAATGGGCTCTTTTTCTCAGATGGAAGAGGTGGCTTTGGTCTGAAAGATTTGAAGCAGATACGAGAGGCGATTACAGAAGGTCTCCAATGACCACAAAAGAAGAGGAGATTTAGTGCTTGATCATTTCCATTTCCGCTTCTGTTAGATCTTCTTCAATCTTCCCATTAATCAATTTTCCTTTGCGATTAGATAAATATAAGAAGAAAAAAATGTGTCTGTCAGTATGAGTGCCTCAAAATCGAAAAGATCTAGCAAAACGCCAAAGTGAGAACTGTATAATCCATTTTTTTATGAAGACACCATTCACAGATACTGTAGAAAGGTTGGTCGATATTCAATATTTTCAGAACATACTGAACCTCAGAAGAGTCATACGTTTTTGAAAGCAGGGTTAAACAATAATGATGGTTCACTGGTTCAGGGTCTGCGCGAGAGAGTTTCAGACCAGTTGACAGAACTGTCACTAGCTCTTTTGAGCCTGTGCTGCACTGCCACTAAAAATGTAAGATTTATTGATCTTGTACATTGATTTTTATGACATGCAAACTTAAATATTTGATTTTCTGTGATGCATTTAGCATTGTTGCTGCAAATTGTGCTGATTTGTCACTAAGATAATGTTATCTAGCTGATTAATGTGAATGAAGTGTTGTCATATTATCAAAAATGACTTGTGATAGTCTTTAAACTAAGCATCAGTATGTGCTGCAAACCAGTCAGTACTGTTTTGCACTGTATGCCATCATCATACATGTAAAGAAGTGTGTTTATTTTGATCCCAAACTTTTGAACTGAGTTATTACTTTTCCTATTTACTTCACCAATCAGATTTGCTTGTAGTCCCATAATTCCCATAGATTTACATTGAAGGTGGAACCCAAACTATATCTGTTAACCAGAATTTGTTCATTTGTTCTTGACCTGACTTGTTCTAAGCTCAATTGAAAGCTTTGATTGTTAGACGTGTTTTGTAATCTACTAATGTAGATCTGCTGTGTAGCACCTCGGGTACTATTTTAACTCTCAAGACAAACTTGTCTGCTACGAAAGCCCACACACTGTAGCTCTGCACCTCCAGAGACGGGATATTACATCACCTGAGTCCTTTTTAACACCGCAGAAGCTGTGATAGCGGATCACAAGAGGGTCAACTGCAAACGAAAGTGTCACGTCCCTTAAGAAAACATCACTGCTTCTTGGTTTCCCTGTTCCTTCTGAAACCTTCCTTGACATAAAGCATTTGTAATGATTTCACTGAACTCATTGTGTTTGTTTTGACATTTAGTGTAATGGGTTTTTACGCTTGATTTGCCTGAACCAAATCGGAGAGCACCGCGGAGCGATCTAATGTTTTCATTCTCGCCCTAAGTTGCACATCAATCCAGGCTCACCTGTGTGATTTTCAACGTCCTCCTAGCCATGTTTATGTTGAATATGAGGTCGATTTCCTTCATAATTGCATATGCGATTGGATGCGGTGATAACGATGGGATTGGATCAGAGTAATTTTGAATTTCATGGCTCCCAATCACTACGGCAAGTGCATTTGTGTGTTTGTGTATGTTCGTGTCACTTTTATAGATCCATAGATCAGGTCTGCGCATCTTTATAGACCTGCAGGCTCTCGCTGCTTCCCCTGGGAGCCTTTGTCATTTCATCAAGTCCACCGAGTCTTCCTCTTCCTCCCTCTGCAGAGTTCAACACTGTTCAGCTGTTCATATTGGCATATTATGTCACTCTTTCCTCCGATCCCTCCCTAGCAGATATATTCATCATCGTTTTCTAAGTCTGTCTGTAAATTTGTGGCCTCGGAAGCTGGATGTGTTTAATACCATGTAAGTGTTGCAATCTTTGGCCTGTAGCTGTAAATGTCTACCCACAAAGCCCTGTTATAGCACACTTTGTTACTGCCCTCTCCTGCCCTCCACTTTTCTCTCTAGCAATAAAGAGTTTCTAAAAAAGGCTTTGTAATCTCATTAGTGCAGCGGTACATCTAGCTGACATTAAGGAAGTCCTCCTAAAAATTGCGAAGGAGGGCAGCTTGGGGTCGGAATGGTTTTTGGGATTAATGTTACGGATGGTGTGATTTGGAAGACTTGTTTGTCGGATTACACGCTGATTAGTTTAAGATCGGGAAGCTCTCTAAATAACCGGATAAAAAAGCCACTGGCTTTTGTCTGATAAACAAAACACTGGATTTGTAGCAAAGGAGATAACGGGCAAATGTGTGCTCTGGTGCTGATTTGTGGACAGATAGCTGACTGGCCATGTGAAGCTGAAGCTTGTTGTGTAGTGGAGGAAGAAGCTGTAATGGTCATCTGACATCAGATTAATAAAAATCCCAACTGTATTTCTCCGGGGGATTTTTCTCTGACCCAGAGAATGTGATTCAAATCAATTAAGCGACTATATCAGTTCATGAGTGTGTGTAAGTGTGATGAGCTGGTTGACTCTCTGCTGTGGCACAGTTCTGCAGGTTTAGAATTCTGGTCTGTGATTTAAAAAAAAAATCAAGAACATTCTATGAACATGAGTATACAGTGGTTCCAGTTCGTAAAAGGATTGTTCACCCAAAAATGAAATTTCTGTCATCATTTACTCAACCTCAAGTGGTTTCAACCCTGTATAACATTTTTGAACACAAAAGAAGATATTTTGAGAAAAAAGAAAGAAAGAAAGAAAGAAAGAAAGAAAAAAAAGTTGATGGTCCCCTTTGACCCTCCAGAGTATTTTTTTTCCATACTGTGGAAGTCAGTGGGGACCATCAACTGTTTGGTTACCCATATTCTTCAAAATATCTTCTTTTGAGTTCAACAGAATTAAGAAACTCATGCAGGTTTGGAATAACCTGAGGGTGAGTAAATGATGACAGAATTTTTCTTTTGGGTGAACTATCCCTTTATATTCTCACTGTTTGTATAATTTTGCTTTTCTGTCTAGTTCTTCTTTTGTGTTCAACAGAATTAAGAAACTCATGCAGGTTTGGAATAACCTGAGGGTGAGTAAATGATGACAGAATTTTTCTTTTGGGTGAACTATCCCTTTATATTCTCACTGTTTGTATAATTTTGCTTTTCTGTCTAGTCTGTATTTAGTGGTGGGGGATTTTTAGTGACTCTTTCTGCAGGTTACATTGTTGTGCCAGTTGGTGGCAACAAAAGATTCACTGAACAATAGTGTCATTGATTCGTTTTTTTCAGACAATTTGTTCAAAACACTGATTTATTTGGGAACAAAACAAGCAGCTTTCTTCTGACTATTTTCTTCATTGATCAATTGAATCAATGATTCAGTGACTCACACATAAAAGAGAGTCATTGTTTTATTCCTGAATGAAGTTTTGAACAAATCAATTGAATCACTGATTCATTGAAGTGTTCACTCAGCTGATTTGTTCAAAAGTACTGATTCATTTAAAAATGAAACAAGTGACTCTTTATGAGTGAGTCATTGCATTGATGTGAGCCATTGAGTGAGTCAAAGATACAAATGTATCTGTCCAACTATTTTGTTTGAAAGGCATCAATCCAAATGTAATAAGCTGAAATAAGCTAATGTTTGCAGCTCTTTGCAGCTTCTTCTGCTTACTGAATATACATCTCCAAATTTTCATATATCTGATCTGTGATCCTTTTTTTTTCTTGGCAGATTGTGTATCCAGCTAGTTTTGGCTGCAGAGTGGTCTTGTATTGATTTGCACAGTATATGATTAGCGTTCTCCATATGTCCAGGACTTACACGATACACATATGGGCACACATGTCATCCAATCAGGAGGTAGTAAAGTTTTCATACGCATTTGACATGGCTCATTAATAGTTCACAGGCCGTTTATAGTATTTGTGCTTCGCTAATGTAAGTGCTTATTGGCACTGTTTAATTGGCCAAAGAAAATCATAAAATGCTCTGTTCTTTCTCTCTCTGTGACAGTATTTTCTGGCTTCAGTCTCTATGACATTGGCATATAAAGAAGTGTGAAAATGTTCCCATTCTCCTCCTGTCTCCTACCGATACCAGACATTTGCCATTAACACAATTACGTTCTTTCGTAGCCTTTCTTTAATTAACATAGTGCAATAACATAAATTAACTTTTAAATTTAAACATACATTTTTGTGTCTCCAAAGGCCAAAGCCTATGATTGCATAAAATCCATGATAAAGGCTGCCTCATTTCAGGACAAGGAAAAACCTCCCGCTAATGGAGCCAGGAGCTCTGCAGGTAGTGCAGTCTTTTGTAAGACATTTTTTTTCGGCAACAGCTGAGCTGCATCAGAGGGTCCACAGGTGCTGTGTGTGGTATCACACACAATGGATGTACAATACAGTGCATTACAGTTGCATTACAGTGATGGCCGTTTTTTCGGCATGGGGAGTGTAAGAGCCTCAGCAGGTATACAGCTTTAATGAACAGTCTGATGACTATACTACTGTTCAAAAGTTTGGGATCAGTAATATTGTTTTATTTTACTTACTTTTACTTTAAAGAAATGAATATTTTTATTCAGCTATGCTACTTTAAAGTGACTGTTAAAAGAAAGAGTAATGTTACAAAATAAATGTTTCAAATAAATTCTGTTCTTTTGAACTTTCTATTTATCAGATAACCTGAAATCAACTTATCACAGTTTACACAAAAATATTAGGCAGCACAACTGTTTTAAACATTGATAATAAGAAGAAATGCTTCTTGAGCACCAAATTAGCATATTAGAATGATTTCTGAAGGATCATGTGACACTGAAGAGTGGAGTAATGGCTGCTGAAATTTCAGCTTTGCCATCAGAGGAATAAATTGCATTTTAAAATGTATTAAAATAGAAAACTTTTTTTTTTTTTTTTTTAAATGTAGTAATATTTGACAATATTGCAATTTGTACTGTATTGTTGATCAAATAGATGCAGCCTGGGTGAGGATTAAGATAATTCTTTTAAAAGAAACCCCAAACCTTTGAACATTACTGTACATTACATATGCACAAACAGTATATGCTGACATTAAAAATAAATGAATAAAATTAGTTGGTAAACAAACATTGTATTTTTCTTCGTTTAGATTTTCTTTTAGAGTCCACTTGTGAAAATGCTTTTATTTTGTATTTTTGCAATGTAAGTTGTTACAAAAATAACAATTAGTGTCAAAAGTTGATTTGAGAATTGCAGAATAGTAACTATTGTTTAATTTTACATCATAATGTTATGACTTTTTTTAAATCCTAAAACTTAATTTTTTTTCAGTTTAAATTAGTTTTGAAGTACAATATTTTCAGTGTGAACTTCTGAACCCCCATACAACTCAGCACTTATATGTGACCAAACTCTGTTTTTCCTTTTATTTCAATTTGAAAATCTTGATAAAGAGGCTTTGCATTACAGGGATTTCTCTTTTGCTCTTTGCCTCTCTCTTCATTATCATTAGTGCCATCATCTCTAGATGGGGCTGAGCAGTATTGATCAGAGCTTTGTCGATGCTGCCTGATGTCGCTGCTCTCATTTCCTATACGCTGACAGAGACGCTCAAGAATGTGTCAATCAAGCACTCATCATTCAGCCTAGATGTCCCTGTCCTTTGGGAAAATACCATTATTCCTTTCTTTCTGGCTTACGCTTTTCTACCGCTTTCTCTATTTTTCTCCGTCTGGTTGCTTTCATTGATTGAAGGAACTGATTGGACAGGATGCCTGCAGGAGGTGATTGAATGAGTTGTTTGGGGTGATGTCATTGGACAACATGATCTTAGCAGTATTTGGTATTCGTTCATATAGTGTGGTTCTAAATGTATTCAGTTTTACGTTACAAAAGATTTCTATTTCAAATAAACACTATTCTTTGGAACTTGCTATTTATCAAAGAATAAAAAAATGTTTTTTACAGAAATATTAAGTAGCACGACTGTTTTCAACAAAAAAATCAGCATATTAGAATCCTTTCTGAAGGATCAAGTGACTGGAGTAATAGCTGCTGAAAATTTAACTTTGCCATCACCGAAATAAATTGAATGACGTATAAATGAATATAAATATATTTTTATCAAATAAATGCAGCATTATTTAGCATAAGAGACTTTCAAAAACATTACTGTAATCTTACTGTACATAAGTGTGTTTTAGCTGCTGTCAGTATGTTATACGTGTAAATTGTAGTGTGTAATTAGACATTCAAAAAGCTATGAACAATGAGATCTTCCTGAGTAGATGAGATATTTGGGGTGATGTGATTGGATGGAATGTTTTTGTGTCATTGCTATTGAACAGGCAAAAAATTACAAACCAAATCACTAAACCCACAGCAGCCTATTTTCTGTCCTGCATTCTTTCATTTCATCATCTAACTCCACAAATGTCCCATTTTAGGTCGTACTTTTGAGGAAATCAAACATGGCATCCCAGAATTCACTATCGAAAGCGAGTTTAACAATAGCATGAGAAATCCTCTGTAAAAACACAAGTACACTTGTCTGTTTCAAAACACTGTGTTTATGTGGGCAGTACCAGACAAAAGCACTTTTAGAAAACAAGCTTTGAAGTGACCTGCTCAGCTTTGGAGCGGGTCGATGCTAACAGCATTAAATGTGCTCTGAAATGGCTGCTTGAGGGATGGCGATATCCCACTGTCCGATGGTTTAAAGTGATCAACCGTAGTCGAGCGCTGCCCCTGATTAGACTCAAAGTGCTTGTGCTGGTATCATTTAAAATGAGTTACATCAAAGACAACACACCCCTGTTGCTTTTGCATGCCTTTTCGAAATCTGTTGGTGAAGTTATGGAACATTTTGGTTTGTTTCGTTGTGAAAGACCCTGGTGAGCCGATTCAGTATAGAGCTGTCTGATTCCTTCCTGCCAGAATGCTCGTAACTCCAGCTACGAGCAGCCTTGTCTTTCATGAATTTCAATACATCATGCTGCATGAGCTTTAACTTTATCTGTTCTCTAATTTTAACCAAGATCTGTTCATATTGAGATTCGAAATATGCTGGAAGACATGCACTTTTTGAGGGAGAAATAGTGGAAGTTGTGTCTTAGTTGATTCCATAGGTGAGATAAAACATGGCCAAAAGTGTTATTTATTCATTTATTTATTTTTAGCAACTCAGGAGTTCTTTATGAAGTATAAGACATGTTCTGTAGGTCTGTGGAAAATTAAAAAAAAAAACTACAAAACCATTTAGCAACATTTTACAAAATATATATTTTTTGGACTGTCAAAGTTTATCTGTTAAGTTAAATTATTTATTAAATACATTTAACACAATATTTGAACACTGAATTGGAACCATATTTATTATTGAAGTGTTTTAAAAATGCATCAGAATTTAACTGAAAACTCTTGGTCTATTGGATTGATTTCATTTAGTGTGCAAAGGGACCTGACTTCACCTCACTTTTTAATTATTTTTATTTATTTATTTAACTGAATTTGACAGGGTTTTTGTGAGTCTTAAAATGAGCTTAAAAAGTCTTAATTCACCCTTCCACAAATGAAACCCTTAAGAAAGGTCTTAAATCAGAGCAGAAAAGCTTAATTTTGTAAAAATCGTGTCATTAAATCTGGGATGCATTGCTAAAAAATGAATATCTTTCGCAGAATGTTTTCTGAGACATTGAACAAAATTAAGTGAGTTATGCTTAAAACTAGAGCAAATATCTGTCAGTTGGGTATAAAACATATTTCCCCTTTGAATTAAGTTCATTTGACTGGTATTTGTTCTAGTTTTGATCATAAATTCACTCAGTTTTTGAGAAAACAGGATTATTATCTTAATGTCATTTTGCTTCTCAAGTAAATGTATTTTGATTTAAGAATCTTTATACATTTGCACTGGAAAACAAGACAAAAATACCAGGAAAGAAGGTCTCTGACATATTGTCTTCAATTCAGTTTATTCTTTAAATTTTATTTATTTGTTCTTAAAAAGTCTTTACAAAGTCTCAAATTTACCATCATAAAACCTGCAGAAACCTTGCTGACAGCCAGTGTTCATGTTTTTTTTTTTCAGCATAAAAAGAGCAACTTTTGATAATAAATCCTTTTGTTTTTTCACAAAAAAAAAAAGGAAATATGAGTTTGAAATAAAAGGCTGGGTGGGTGATGACAGAATTGTCATATTAAAGCAGATTATCTGTGGCAGATGTGACACTTTCTTATACCTACAATAATTGTGCATCTTAATTATCAAAGAAAAATACTTTTTTGAAAGTTGTATTGAAAAGACATTTGGCTCTGAAATCTCAGGGGACACTACACTTTTGTTGTCTTCAGAACAGAACAGAAACAGAAGAGTTTCTTGTGATATTTTCAGACTTCCACCCTTAATGAGAGAGTGTGTTTGTTCTTTTTGCTCTCTCATTCTCTCTCTTGCACTCTGGCTCTTCTGGTTGCTTCTCTTTTCTGGCTCTCTCCCCAGTCTCCCACGCTGCGGTGCTGTTGTGGTTTTGCTGTAGTGGTCTGTGTGTGTGTTTTGTAGCTTGGGTTTTAATTCTTTCCCAGGCTGAAGTATTTTTTAGGTTTGAGGTGACCATGATCTCAGTGAGTAGATTCCTCTTACTCCTTTCTCTCTGGCCAATAATGCATTTCATACTTGTTTATCAGAGATGTTTTTTTTATACCTTATACAACCTTTTACAAAGTACTGTACTGGCTGCTCTCTTTTTCTCTCAGTGTTTGTCTGGGTCTTTTTTTTGTACGTGTAGCTTCAAAACATATTTAGCTGGACATGTTCTGGCATATTGAACTGTGGTGCTCTTTTGTCCTCTTTCTACCATTGTCAGTGTGACAAAAGGCAAATTAAATAAAACCAAACCAAGAAAAAATGGTTATAATGCTAAATTAACTATTAATTTTGTTAACAGATTTGCTCGGATTGGTTTTGTTTACCATTTGTCACTCTGACTTAAAGCAATAATACAATAAGAACAGGAAATTAGAAAAAAAAGAGGGAACTGATGGAAAATGTTGTGAGCTAAATTCATAAAAATCTAAAAGCATGAATATTGTGCATAATATATTTGCACAATAACACTTCCCTGCTGTTGCTGTAGGCCAATGTCAAGCCAGATCACATTTATTTATATAGTGCTTTATACAATACAGTTTCGAAGCAGCTTCACATTAATAAGCAGGAAAATAACAGTGTTGATGTTGTAAAATCGATCAATTATGAAACAAATCCAAATGCAGCTGTTCAGAAGATAATAGTGTCATTATCTTTTGTCAATGTGACAAAAGACAATTGAAACGAAGTGAAGCAACAGAAAAAAAAACGAGCAGATAACAAAAAAGAAAAATATTTTACATTTTTTTCTTCAGGTTAACAGACAGATGCAAGTTTGTTTTTTAGTCATTGTGCTGACTTCATTGTTTTTATTCTGAAATAATATTTTCTTTCTCCTTTACCGTAAACTGTCACACAACCCTTTTATTTAATTTTTAATTCATTGTTTATTAAACTGTCTATTTGATGAGACATTTGGAGGTTTATTTGATCATTTGTTTCATTAATATTTTAACTTTCAGAGTTCCTTTAGCAGGAGATGTCCATGTTATCACACCCCTGGACTGTCTGTGTGTGTGTTTTGCTCCCCATGTACTCTCCGTGACCCAGTTTCTGTCTCCCATGTGTGATTGTATGATTTGGTTCAGGTGTGTCTCGTCTATTACCCCTCGTTAAGCCCTGTATTTATAGTGTCGTCTGTCCCGTGTTCCCTGTCCGGTATTGTAACGGCAATGTGCTGCGTGTGTGTTCCTGCCTGCTCTGTGTTACCCCTGTTGGGATTATTAAAGACTATTATCCTGAATCTCCTTCGTCTCCGCGTTCCTTCGCTCCTGCACAGCAGACACCGTGACAGAATACCGGACCTACAGAATAGTTTATTTGCGTGTTTCCCCTTTGTTTGTTTTCCGAGTTTTGCACAGTGTTTTGTTTGTTCCTTTGACGCCTTCCTCCGTCCTGAATACCTCCTCCTCCTGCTGGTCTCTCGAGGGCCATACCGGACTGTTCCTGGATATCGCTCATCACACCAGCTACCCCGACGAGCTCTGCGCATTCTACAATGCCAGTCTAAACACCGCGTGCAGAGCACCGTCGTCCGAAGATGGCCCTCGGGAGAATTTTGCCGTCTTTGTGGAGTGGATACTGGCGAGATACGGATCTCCGTTCACCATCTGCACCGAAGATGATCTCGCCAGTTCCACTCGGGACCCATAGCCCAGCCCACCATCACCCCACTGTGCGGAGCCAAAGCCTGAGCCCACCACAGACGGAGAGCCAAAGCCCGCCGTGACTGATGAGCCATCGCTGAAAAGAGCGACAGAGCTGAGGATCGCCCCAGAGCCAGAGCCTCACGTGACATCTGACCAGGTGCGAGTGCCGGCAACGAAGCCTGCCACGGAGGATTCCACAGTGGAGCGCGAGAGCATGGATGAAAGCCCCGCCCACTGCACCACAGCTGGGGATGAGCTGCTGCTGGACTCAGGGGACTTAATAGACTGGGAGGCAGATATATATGCGGACATGCCCATTCTCCTCCCACCTTCCTCGAACTTTCCAGTCTGCCCTGAACTGTCTGCCAGCCCTGTCGTTCCCCTGTCCGACGCGCTCCCGGTGCTGGGAGTCGCAATTTGCCCACCATCTGTGCGGTGGGATCACTGTGGGTCTGCCAGTCTCCATCGGCGTCATGGCTAGAGGATCCCATGTCTCCACCTCCAGCCTCTGAGTCCCAGACTCCCACCATGGCTCCTAGCTCACTCGTCTCTGCCGTGGCCCGTCATCCACCAGCTCCGCCGTGCTCCCTCGTCCCTCCAGCTCCACATTGGTCAGTCGTCGACCATCTGCCACCTTGGGACTCCACTCCTCCGGCTGCGCCTCTTCCCTCCATCCCTCTGGCTCTGTCAGGATCCTCCTTCCATTCGGCTCCTCCTCTGTCGCTCCGGCTCCACCGCGGCCTTCCGAATCCCCGCCTCCACCTCGGTGGACACTGTCTGCCAGCCCTCTCCCGGTTGTCCGTCCTCAGCCCGACCCTCCATTAGGATTGTCTGCCTGCCTTCCTGCCAGACCTTTGGCGTCCCCTGTTTCCATCCCAAGTCCACTCCTTTGTCTGCCCCCTAAGTCCCCCTCCCTCCCACCCTTTGTAGTTTCTGCAGCGCGAGGTCGTGCCTTCCGGGAGGGGGGCAAACTGTCACACCCCTGGACTGTGTGTGTGTGTGTTTTGCTCCCCATGTGCTCTCCGTGACCCAGTTTCTGTCTGCCATGTGTGATTGTATGATTTGGTTCAGGTGTATTGTAACGTCAATACTATGTGTTGCGTGTGTGTTCCTGCCTGCCCTGTGTTACCCCTGTTTGGATAAATAAAGATTTATCCTGAATCTCCTTCGTCTCCGCGTTCCTTCGCTCCTGCACAGCAGACACCATGACACGTGTGTCATCTTAAAGTTTTTTTTTTCCATTACGTTCTGTCAGGGAACTGCATAAACTCAGTGTTTCGGGATCCCAAGGGGTGTTTTGTCTTTGTTCAATTTTCTTTTGTCATTAAAATGACAAACAGTTCAGAAGGACAAATTTGACTAAGAATGATTAGCATACTAACAGTTTTTACGCTAGTGATGGAGCGCTAGGGAAAAACACAGACACACACACACACATTATGGGAAGTCTGAGGGGTTCTTTCTTAATTAATCTCTTTGTTATCCACATAATCCGCTGATTACTCTTCATACCAGAAATCAGGCCAGTGTGTGTGATAGCGTAAATGTATTCACACATTTCGCAACAATTAATTTCAAAGCCCCAGGTCAATTCACCCGGCAGTAGTCATTGGAATTTTCTGCAATTCAGAAACTACTTGATATAGAAATGGGTGTTTGCACACATTACGGTCGTTGATTAAGTTTTTATGATTTCTAATCAGGCCTGACGTCTGTTTCTGCTCGTACACTCAGGGCCGGTCAGATCCTAAAAATTGACATGCAGCAAAGCAGCACAAGCAGATCTCCATAAACTATGCAGAGTTATTGACACTCAGGAGCTCTGTGTGTGTGTTTCTAGGCAGGTTTATTGACAGCCCACTGTGTGGTTTGCACACAGCCTGAGGGGATCTGGTGTTTGTGCATTTCTTACATTTATTAATAAGAATTATTCAGAATCATGCCGAATTAATTTTGCAGAATGTGTGTGTTCAAATGTGTAGGTGTTCTTGTTCATATGTACGATATGTGTGTATTCTTGGCTGTCCACTGCTCCATTAGCACCCTGTGACGCCCATTAGCTCATTGTTTGACCTTTTCCTTGTAATTACCCAGCAGGCCTTGCCCAGTCAGGCAGCAGCTATTCTTGACCCTGTGGGTGTTTGTACATGTGCAAAGAACATACCTACGCTTCCCCACAGGGATATTTACCACTTCTCCCCATGTGTGTTAAGAGGTCTAATGGCTTAAAATCTGCATGATCGTGTCATGAAGACGTCGCCTGTCTATCGATTTACTCCTCCGGGCTGTTTTGTTCAGGGGTTTGATTGAATACCCCTTCAGGAATATGGTAGGAACTCATAATTATGCTTTAGGCACTTCGAAGTGCAATTATTCACTCGTACCTGAGCTGTTGGCTGAACCCTCAGAGATTAATCTCCAAACACACCTCTGATTCTACTGGATTCGCTGCATCAAGACTATATGCGCCTTCTTATCAGCCATTTTTCTCTTGACTTTTAGTCAGGTTTTATTTGCACCACAAACTTAGTATATCATATGGATTCAGATATAGGAATATTATGGTAATATACACTACTATTGAAAAGTTTTGGCTCAGTAAGATGTTTTTGAAAGAAGTTTCTTATGTTCACCAAGGATGATAAAAAATTCAGCAAAAACAGCAGTATTGTGAAATTTCAATTTGAAGATTTCTATTTTAATATATTTTAAAATGTTATTTATTTCTGTGATAGCAAAGCTGAATTTTTAGTAGCTATTATTCCAGTCTTCAGGGATCCTTCAGAAATCTTTGTAAATAGAAAGCATAGATGTTATTTTTTTGTTTTGGTGTAAATTACTCACTAAACGCTAAACTGCCAATAATGTAAGCCACTGGGAGACTAGACGGCTGTGATTCATTGTATTGCATTAATAGAAAGCCAAATAATATAATGATTTGTAATACAAAGTATTTTTCCAAAACTAAGTTTTATTAGTATTTTCGTGCCGTGGTGTTGAGGGCGGGGAACATATGTGACGTAACCACGCGCACTTACAAGACTGTCTCATTCTAGCGTTTAATGCCAAGGAGGACTCTAGCCTACAAGACTCTGAAGGACTGAGCTAGGAAGGACGCAGGCTCGGTAGGATGCAGCCTTCCGTTTGAGAAGCACCCACTGACTACGTATACATAGACATCAGTAATCTAATTATTTACCTTATTCTAAATAAGCCAATATTATGATTATGGTGTTTACATGAGTTGCTTTTAGAATATTCCTTTCATGTTCCCGTTTTACATGTTATAGAACATAGTTCGATTAATGGCACACGTCATTACGTCCCCACGTGACACCATCTGACGTCCCCTTTCACGTATAAACATATAGATCGTCTTCGTGCTAATGCCATGTACAGTTTTGGGTGTTTCATTTTTAATTTTATGAAAACTTAAAGTGCAGTTAATTATTAGAACGTGCATACAGGTGATGGCGGTGTTTCTTTTATTTGCCGTCAAACGGTTGACCACTGCCGTGTGTGTATCCTGTCGCAAAATGCGGCGAAAAGTCATTCGATTTCTGTTTACTTCGAATATGACTTTAGCCAGATTAAGGTAATCAAAAATCTCTGTTTACATGGTAGATTCTTAATCAGAATATTGTCTTAAACACAGTTTTGCGTAGGGCCCCCAGAAGTCTAGGATCGGCACTGTGTGATTCACTTGAAGCATTTAAATGAATCAGTTTTTAATGTTTTATCTTTAATTTATTTAGACAAAATAGTATCTCCCATTTAATGGTTATTGACCGTACTGACCAACATGAAAATAATTATTGGTTTATCAGTGTTGGCAAGAATTTTAATATCAGTGCTCATAAAAGTGATTTTAATGATGAATGTTTTAGCTTTAATGGAGAACTTGTGCAATGTTCTAGCTAATGCGAATAATCTTTCATTATATTGATCGTTTGGGAGATTTTTAATTTAGCAGCCCTTGTAATGTTTTCCAAGCAGTTTTCCAAGCATTGCCATGGAGAGTCTTTAGAAACAAATCTTCTGCTGTTAATGCACAAATAATCTATCGACTGCATGTTTTCAGATTTTGCACCTTTCACCCTATTTAGAAGGTCTGTATTAATTGGATTCAGGGTGAATCTATATAAGTGGCACAGTGGGCGATATTAACACCACAGTTATGGATGCAGAAGCGGCTCGGGTGGTCATTATGAAAGCATATTGACTGCATGCTTTAAGTCTTGGGGATGGTGCGACATTGATTAGACGTAGTTGGAGCTGTTCCCGGTCTCTGTGGGATGCTGATGCATCTTAACTTAATAAGGTGCAGGATGATATACTGCATCACAAAACAATGAGCTCCTCAACCCAACCCTCACCAGATGACCGGTTTATGCACATGTTCTGATAAATGCTTATGGCTAACAGTTAACCTGAAGGTTTCATACATTTTTCTCACATTATTAATTGATTTTTGTCAATTTTGTTATACATTACCGTTCAAAAGTTTGGGATTGATGAGATATTTTAAATGGTTTTGAAAGAAAAGAAGTCTGTTATGCTCACCATGGCTGAATTTATTTGACTAGAAATACAGGAATATTGTGAAATATTACAATTTAATATAACTGTTTTCTATTTTAATATATTTTAAA
>NW_015549612.1:731574-739361 GCF_001515605.1 Sinocyclocheilus anshuiensis
CCATCCAGGTTGAAACACTTTGACCTAGTCTGCAGAAAGATTGTTATAATCACTGCCGTCAGAGAGCAACCCTAATTATCAGATAATCTAAGAAAAAGTGACACTTCATTCATGATTTTTCGAGGATTGCGGAACATGCACTGCTCAGAGAGACAGAGAAAGAGAGAGAGAGAAAATGTCTTGACGGGCCAGTAATTGAAATAGTTTGAAATGAATATGGTCATTACTGTGATAGCAATGTTAATGCATAACTGGAAACATCTCACACATAAGTAGTCTGATAAACCCAGCTGTAATAGAGGCAGTAAACACAAATGTGATACATAGAGGTTTATTCTGCAAGGAATGAATGGCATAAAACATCTCAGGGATGATATCAGGAACGTTAAGAGTTTCAAACAGCTGAGGTTATTAAAGGAATAGTTTACCCTCAATGAATATTCTGTCACGCTCACCGTTTTCCATACAACAACAGTTCACGGTGACCAAATTGCTCTCCTGAGCAGATTCTTTCATTGAATATTTCAAAAAGACAAGTTACCGATTTGGTTCAGTCTGCCTGGATACTTTCCAGTGTTAACAGAGAAAAGATTTCTTTCATAAGTAAGCAAAATGGACATTGAAGTATACACAAATCAACTTAAATTAAAAACTGAACTGAATTAAATCAAGGGCTTGTGAATCAGAAATGAATAGTATTTAGAACAAAAAATACTTTACACAGATTTGTAATGACATAATGCTGTTTAAATGATGGCAGATTTTTACTTTTGAAGTGACCTGCCCCTTTAAAAACCTCTGAAACCGGAAGGACATTAATTGCTCGGATTCCTCTACCTAAGATGTTCAGGAAGTTCAGGGATCATAATTCTCTTTGACAATTGACCCATATGCCTATTATATTTTTTGTACCATTGTAGAGAGAGTCAGTAAACACATTTGTCTCCTGGTCCACTTCTTTTGTAGAAGCCTAATATGCTGCTCTTCTCTCTGTCTAGGTACTTTACGACCTCACACGGTGACAAAAAATGATTAAGACCTCTTTCTTGTTCCAGTTGAGCATCTCTTGCCTCTCTCCCTCCCACTCTTTTCTCACATTTCCACTTTCTTCTTCTTCTTCTTTCTGAAGTTCAAAGGCTATGGAAAATGAATGCGTGTAGATCTGTTTTTGTTCTGCGATGCTGAAGTGTCAAGACTAATACCAGAATCAGATGTTTACACTAATAGCACAATCAAAAATGACCTTGGACTATCTGCTTGATCTCTTCATAAATGCATGCTGAGGAAGAAAATTGCCATCATGCTTTGATTGTCAGCAGGTTTGCTGTGCTTTTTGAAGTATTGATCATGACCTTTCATTGTTGTGGTGTGCATATAATTTTGTATTCCAACACTCCATATTTTTCTTTATATGACATTATGACTATTACGCTGCACACCAGCACACCAGTAATAATGGGTTTTCAGTTTGTTTGGCTTACAGTGATTCTATATGAATGTGAATATTTAAATGTAACCTTATGGCCTTTGTATGGATATGTGCAATTTAATTACATTTTTGGACAGGTGTGTGACTTTAGTCCACAGTTAAATTTGTATGATTAAAAAATATGTACAAATTATCATTAACAACAAAATGTATTGGTGGTTGTTGTTATTATTTGTGACACTGGACCACAAAACCAGTCATAAGTCGCACAGGTATATTTGTAGCAATAGTCAACAATACATTGTATGGGTCAAAATTATCGATTTTTCTTTTATGCCAAAAATCATTAGGATATTAAGTAAAGATCATGTTCAATGAAGATATTTTGTAAATTTCCTATTGTAAATATATCAAAACTTAATTTTTGATTAGTAATATGCATTGCTAAAGACTTAATTTGGACAATCTTAATTTGACGAATTTCTCAATATTTAGATTTTTTTTGCACCCTCAGATTCCAGATTTTCAAATAGTTGTATCTCGGTAAAATATTGTCCTATCCTAACAAACCACACATCAATAGAAAGTTTATTCAGCTTTTAGATGATGTAAAAATCTGATTTTGTAAAAATTTTGTCAACCCAGGCTCATTCGAAATATGTGCCTCTAAATACATTTCTGCAACACCGTTATTGCGTACCTTACTGCACGTTTCGCAGCAGTTTCAGAGTGAAACGTCCAGTGAGTGGCGCTAAAACGTGGGTTTGATACGTGACCCTGGCACGCTTTTGTTACGTTGATATGGGCACGTATTGCTGTGTTTGTATTATGTTGCTTCAGGTACGTATTGCGGTGGTTCATAATTCAAATATCCGAGGAGGGTCGCTAAAAGTTAATGCTCTATCGTGTTGGAAATATCCCCTACACCAAACCCAACCCTAAATCTACCCGATAGTGTTAACAAATGCAAAAGTGATATAAAAACCCATTTGTTGATGCAGCCGTGCTATTTTAACTTCTTTTTGCGGATTTGAGATGTTTTGTTTGAACCATAGTTTCACGGGGTTCGTACCGGAGCTCTTCATCACTTAAGTCCAAGCCCCTATCGCGTGAGCTACCGAGTTAGAAAACTCATGTATATGAAGCTGGATATGTGACGACACGTTCAAAAGTATCAGTTTTCAAATCTTGCAGCTTGTTAAAATGGTTTTGAATTCATAATATAATATTCCTCAAGTAATTATGCAAAAATTAGGCTTTATTAATTAAAACTGTAGACCTGTAAATCATACTTTGTGTGAAAAGGAATAAAAGTTGTCGGAGTTGTATTGCCTCTAGTGTTCATTTCAACTGGAAACTGCAGCGATTTGTACGTCTTTTGAGTTTTGCAGAAATGTAGGTAGAGGCATGTATTTCCAATGAGCCTATGTTGGGTTTTGTGGTCCAGGGTCATATTTTGTATAATTTCTTCAGTAAATAATAATTTTAAAAATAATAATACATTTAAAATAATAATGTATGCAGTAATAAAATAATAATTTAAAAATAATAATATATGCAGTCAATTATTGCCTTTAAACTAATTTAATTTAACATTTACAAAAAGGGTTTAATACTACTACTACTACTACTACTACTACTAATAATAATAATACAATGATGATGATTAATATTATTATTATGCAAAATGGACCTTGGCTGGATTTACATGTGGGTCAGATTTGTTTTTTTTTCCTGTCTATGTGGACAGGATAAGTTGCAGTGTGGAGTAGACTTTATGTCACAGAAAATATCTGGCTATGCAAGGCTAGTCTAACGTTTCTCATGATTTAGACGTGTGTATTATATGCGACAAGCCCAGCTGTCGTAGACCTCTTGCTGTGTTCATGACCGATCCATCCTTACCTGAATCAATACATCAAGAGGTTTCTGCTTCGGTTCCAGCTCTAGCTGCTGCAGGATATTACATAATTGTGTATGCAACAGCGTGGGTCTCCTAAAAAACTGAAAATTCACTAGAGCCCGGGATTAATTTACTACCTGCAATGCGCCTAAAATGCTACAGTAATCCCATATCATACAAATCCGCTTTTAGCCGCGATGAGCTTTGAACGTGATGCATTAGTGCATTAGCTTCGATCGTTTTTATGGAATAAAACCAATTGGAACACATTTTTTGTCAGTTTTGTGTTTGTAGTCCCTTCTTAAGCAGAAACACAGATCCAGGATTGGGTTTCATTCTGTTTTAGCCTACATTTGTCCTGTTTCCCATGTGATAAACGGTGGATCAGTTCCAGAATCACTCTCCCGCCCCACCGCCCATCCACCGATGCAAGGGGTCGCCAGGTAGACCAGCGTAATGATGTGTTTTGAGTGTGTGGGGGCTGAACACCATTGAGCGTGCATGGTTTACCCACGCAATCTATGCTTCCTGCGAAACAACTCTGTTTCATGCCACCGAGCCGGCCCTCGCTGCGCTGATCTTCCTGTAGTCGGAGGAAAATATTCCGAAGTCATTTTACACCCAATATATGTCATTACAGAATCCAATTAAAATGGAGAGGTGCTTTGCCAAAACCACACTGAACCTCATCTACAGACTTCACAATTCATTCAGTGGAGAATCAAAATTGGAAAAAAAGTTGACACCATAGTGAGTCTATGAAGGGGCAGAAAATCCAATCTGTTGGTTTGCAATCATTTAATTCAGTCCGACCCAGTAAGTCTGTGTTGAACCTCAACAGCATCCCCACAGTAATCATCTCCAGCATTAGTTTGGAAAAAGAGTTGGTCCTCCCACAGATGCTGGTATTTTCCAATATGGATACCATTATATGCAGCAACCTCTGTAGCTTTGTTTTTGTGCATGTAATCGATGCCATTCAAAAATGAAAACCTCACTTGGGCTGTATATTTCTTTTTCTCCTTAGTCTGGTGGAGATTGTTTTTCCTTTTGGTTTTCTGCTGTAGACTGGTCCTCCAGCAGAAATGGAGAAAGTTGCTGAGCTCTCTATATGTTATTTTATAGGTGTACTCAGTCAGCTGTCTTGGGTTTATACTGATGTAACCTGAGTGTGTATTTTCATCATAGAAATACTCTGTTTGCAGTCAGCCATGATTCATTGACTTCATCAGTTGAATGTACAGAGATTAGAGTAAGTAGTATTGATCTGGTCATATGATCTCAGTATGTTGGCTCCCTTGAGGCAGTTCCATGTAGCTTTTATTAAAACCATTTGTCTACAAACACTGTTGATTTCTTTGTGTAAAAGAATTGCGTTTTAATGAGGTGCATCTTTAAATCTTTGGAGAACATGTCTTCCTTCATCTGATCTTGTTTAAAATGTTCTTTATCTTAAATTGCTTTATCTCACATTTCCTTTATCTTGAATTGCATCCTCATCCAATTTAAAGCTGGGAATAAGTGAGCTCTGCAATTACCACTAATTTCCACTATATATTGAAAAGATTTTCAGCACAGAGCACTGATAGGCAAGAGTGGGTAAGCTGTGTCAGTGCAAACTATTATCACCAAATACCCGAAATATTCTTTAAAAATTATTTTACATTATTTCTTTGCAAATATTCTTAATATTCAAACTCAGAAAAAAGGTACAAAAGCTGTCACTGGGGAGTGCCTTTTTGAAAGGTATAGATATGTACCATTAAGGTACTAATATGACCCTTTAGGGGTAAATACGTTACAAGGTACCCTGTTGAAAGGGTACCGCCCTAAGGGTACCGCCCTTAGGGGAAGTCGTGGCCTAATGGTTAGAGAGTCGGACTCGTAACCCAAAGGTTGTGGGTTCGAGTCTCGTACAGGTGGGTCACCATACTTGGCCACATGTCACGTCACTAGTGACAGCTTTTGTACCTTTTTTTTCTGAGACTGTGGTTCATGAAATTGTGATTGATGTGCAGCCAAACTGGACAGTTATTTTATTTTATTTTATTTTATTTTATTTTATTTTATTTTATTAATATAATTTAAATTTTATTATTTTAAATTTAATTTAATTTTATTTTATTTTATTTAAAGAATAAAGATTGCATTTATTTTCATTATAAATACAGTAAAACAGTAATATTGTGAAATATTAAAATTTTAAAAATCAGTTTTCTATTTTATTTTATTAGTCCTCCTGTGTAATGTAATTTTAAGTAATTTAGTTCTCTGATGGAAAAGCTGATTTTTTTTTTTGGCAGCGTTTACTTTAGTCTTCAGAGTCACATGATCCTTTAGAAATATGGCACTCAAGAAACATGAATTATCAATGTTGAAAACCATTGCACTGCTTAATATTTTTGTGTAAACTAATACATTTTGAGTTTATTTGAGGTTACTTTGAGCAGAAAGTTCAAAAGAACACCACTTATGTAAATATGGAGGACCAAAGTACTCAAAATGAAATAATTAAATAAATAATGAATTCAATAAAACAACAATTAAATGTACCACTTTATTCTAAAATAATTATATAGTTATTAAATAATTAATTGAATTAGTTATTAATTAAATAATTAAATCAATTAATGAATAAATCAGTAATTAAATGTATCCATTTATTTGGTAAAATTCAGTAAAACAACACCCTTTATTTTTTTTTAAATATTTCAAAATATCCTCTTTTACACACTACTGCTGTGTAAATGCCTCTTTTTTTTCATAATAAAATGTGTTTAAAAAAAAAAGGCAATTTTCGTAATAATATGCTGAATTTACGAATGACGTCTATTTGACAAATCGTATATTTCCAAAGCACGATTTTCAAGATTTTTTATTCATAATAATAGAATAAAACTTTTATTCATAATAATAATAATTTTATGGCCTTATATTATAGATGCTGCTTCTTTCAGTTTGATAGCATACATCCTGAAATATATTCAGGAGGATTAGTTTGAACTTTTATCTCATTTGTCCTTTTCTAGAAGACTACTTACAGTAAGTAAAAAGTGTCACGTTCCCCTACTCTCCTCTATACCAGTATATGTGAAATAAATATGTGCTCTAGAAATGAACAACAAAGAAATAAACAGCATTACAGTGCTATTCTAATGTTTTTTAGTAAGAGACAAAATAGTAAAGTTCTATTAAGAGTGCCCTTCTTGTGCTGACATAGATTTCTTTTCATATGTCACCTCTTTCTATTTCTGCTCCCACCCCTTTTGAAAAGGTCTAGATGAAAGAGCTCCATTAGTCTCACTCATTACCAGATGTGACTCAGAGTCCAGTGGATCTCATCTGAGCAGGATTTGTGGCAGCAGAAGCCGCCCTGAGTCTTAATTACTCTCTGCTGGTTTCTATCACCTGGAGGAGCCGAAAACTCTGTAACTCCACGACCAGGATTGGTATGAAAGGCATACATCACGGGCCAAATCCTCAGGATTTTAGTGCTTAGCGTCAGCACTTGACTGGGAATCCCTCATCCCCACTGGCAGAATGCAGCATTAACTCAGGAACACACAGCACATGAGAGAGATGGACTTCGTGGAAAATGTTTCTTATCTCTGAATCGGTAGAAGATTACCTCTGACAAGTGCTGTGCCCCTCTCACGCGTGAGACTTGACATGCCTGTGTACGAGTACAATGTGTGCTGACATTTAACAGCAGGAGGTGGACCGAGATGTACAATCCTAAAAACTAGACACGGAGGTACAGATAATCCACACAAGTAGCTTTCTTAGCTTAGACAGTTACCTCAGTGGGGTGTCATTAATATATATAATTGCCAACCTGGGTACAGGAAATGACTCAAAACTGCTGCGTACACACATACATTTATTCTTATCCTTATTTATTCTTATTATTGTAATGTTGACAAATCCGGATTCTTTTAAATTTGGATGTGTATTATGCTAATTATAAACTTCAGACATTCGGTACATGTAAAACCTAACCTATTTCATTGTCAGTTAAAAAAATATATACAGCTAGACTAAATTTAAATATGAATTTTTATGCAAAACATATCCAAGATTAGGCTAAAAGGCATATTTTTCTTACATAGAAATAACACCTATATTATTATTAATAATAATAATGTATTATTATATAATGTTTAATTTTTTGATTTTCATTTTTTTTTTAATAAATTAACTATTTTCTATTATTATTAATTTTTTTACTATATTTTACTTTTCTGAAAATATAGTTTACTTTTTTCATTTTGAAATATAAAAACTTTTTTTTTAAATATATACTGTACACACACACACCAAATTTATACAGAACATATCCCAGATTAAATTATACGGTACTTTTTTAAACTCAGAAATGACACTTAATATAGGGTCTTTTACTTGTTCAATTGCTAGTTTGTTGTTGTTTGTGACGAGAGGGGCGGGGCCGAGAGC
>NW_015549612.1:739392-752828 GCF_001515605.1 Sinocyclocheilus anshuiensis
GTAAATGCTAATGCGCGACACCTGCGCCACTCACCGGTCTCGAGTCCCACGGAGGAGCTCCGGAAGGATAAAAGGAGGAGTGACGACAGTGTTGGACGAGAGAGGACCAGGCCTGGACTTTATTTTGTGTTTTGTGTGCGGCAGTCGTCCGCGAGGGGCTGCCGCTTTACTTTCATTATGTGTTGTTTATTTTATTAAAGTTTTCTTTGAACGTTCGCCGGTTCCCGCCTCCTTCCCAATCATGGCGGACACTTTTAGTCCTCCATGGGACTCATGCGCATTAGCATTTACTCCACCGGCCTCGCTCTGTTCCCACGGCTCTCGGCCCCGCCCCTCTCGTCACATTGTTATTATTAGAAATTGAATGCATTTATTCAGTTTAATGTTATAGTTTATTCGAGTTATTTTATTGTTGTTATACATTTTATATATTGAATATAATTATGAAAATATTTAATATTTAAAAAAATATTTGAATTATTGTAATATAAAAATTACCTTTAAAACACACACACACACACTCACACACACACACACACACACACACACATATTTCTATAACCACCAGGAGATTTTTATGCACATGTAGTTTCCATTTTCTGTATTTTATTTCAAACGTAAGTGTGAACTGAATCATTATTTCCCACACAGTGTTCCCACAGATTTTTTGTGCACAAATGTACAAACCAAATGTAGTCTAGGACCGCATAAAAGGCGTTTATTGTATTTAAACAGGGTTTGAGAATGCCACACTTGTCTTTGCTCAAAGATTGTGCGTACATCTTTATACGTTTGCAGAGAGTTTGTACTCGAGACCCGTTTTCTTTGCCGAAGTTATGTGGGCCACAGTGGATTTTGTTGAAACAGTTCAGGACCGATCTCTCTTTGTGAAGCCCCACTGTGTGATGTGGCCGGGTTATTAGACGACCCCAGTGGGCTCATGTGTAAATGCCGCTCTAATAGGAAATTAAATCTCTATCTCAGCCCCCATCAGCTGCTGTCATATGCCTGTGATGTCATCCGTTCATCTGAGGCTTAGTTTTGAAATGGCAAACATTAAAATGCCGCCCGATGACTGAATGTGAATGTGCAGTCGCAGCGCCTGTGGAAAAGACATGCTTGATGTCAAATCGCTTTTACTGTAGCTGAGCATCGGCTGTCTCGAGGTCCCTTTCTTTCCCTCTGAGGAGTGTGAAAAATCTCACATTGTGTTTATATAGATGTCAAAAAACGGAGCTGTCAGCACAGAATATATACATATATCATCAGATTCTGATGGCAGGATGTGGATTGTCATAACTGAATATATCAAAGAAAGTGACCATTCTCTCTTTTCCCTCATGGAAAAAGATCGGAAGTCTGAAGTCATGAATATCAAAATGGAAAGTGCTAATTTGTCACAAACAGAGGCATATTTGTGCAATCTGTTGACCCGTCCTTGAAAGCGAATCTATGCTGAATAAATAAAACTCAAAAATATGCAGATTAGAATATCGCTCAGTGCAACAGCATAAACGCATTACTTGCGACAAACTAGTTAACATCGTGTTAATTCACTCCACACAGAAACTAATTCAGCAGATGGACTGTCACCAACAAAAGCAATTCGGCTTATATTTGGCTTGTTTAAATTTGTTAACATACGAAACAGTGACAAACAAAGTCTGCCAACAACACAAGCGCCCATTATGAACAGAAGTGCCCAGATGTCCCCATGTAGAGGGATTAGAATAAGTCTGTAATGGAATACACAAAATCAGAGCACGGACCCAGACGTTCTTCAATTTGTCCAGATGCACAAAGCTCCTCCATCATCAATAAAACTGAACAAGGGCTCCTGGGACCCGGCGGCCCCTATACTTTGACATACAAATAGAGAGAAGATGAGAGGGGAAGAGGTTAACAAGATTTATCATGAACACTCTCAGTGAAGTGTGAAGTGAGTCTCACACTCCTTGCAGAATTACTCTGACTACTTGTGAAGTGATTTGATAAGATACAGTCCTTGATATCTGGACTTGGAACATGATCTGAATAGATTAGAAGAAGAAATTTGGCTGAAGTCGCTTCAGTTGGGCAGCAGTTAATTGGTGATATCAAAGGTCTTCTTGCTAGTTGCTAGGCAAGATGTTCTTGCTTGGTTTTCTTATCCATACTTGGTTCTCCATCTTTGCATTGGAAAACCTCTTGCAAAACTAATCTACTGTGAGGAATGCTGTTGATTATACAGAACAGATGTGTGGCCATGTGTGTGCGCGTGTCTGCTTCAGGTGTGGATTATTTAATCATATTTATCAGTCTTGTTTTTTTAACTCTCTTCTTACTCTGAATTCTTAATACATTTTAAATCAAGTTTTAATCTTTTTTTCTGATCTTATTATATTTTACCTAATGTATTCTTTTATTTTATTTTGGTTTCTTTTTTATTTCTCTGTAACAAATGGTCCACTGAAGGCGAGTTTAAGAACCCATGTGCAATTTATTCAAAAATAATTCCAAAATACAAAACAAAGACTTGACTTGACTTGACTTGAACAGACTTGACTTGGCATGAACAGACTTGACTCACTGACAGGAGACAATGGCAACATGAGGGCTATTTATATCAAACAATACAGGTCACATGACAAGAACCAACCAATGAGAGACAAGACACATGACTAAGACAACCAATGAGAACATGACACATGAACCAAAGAACCAATAGCAGGATAACAAAAGGGCAAAGGAATCACATGACTAGACAGGAACCATGACAAAACTCCAAAATAAAAAACCATGAAAACATGAACATGAAACAAAACCCAGTTACCCGTTACATATGAAGCTTTTTTGATTACTTTTCTATTTTTATATACTATTTTTTTTTTTACTGTTTTTAATTATTTTTCTGTAAAGCACTTTGAATTACCACAGTGTATGAAATGTGGTATATAAATAAATTTGCCTTGCCTTATTGTTTTCAGTAATTTGTTTTGGACCATCTTTTGGTTTCCTTCTATGAAGTTTTAAAAACTAAGACTTTCAATAATGAGATATGAGATGTAGTATCTTTAATTTTTATTCAAAAATTGTATAATTTTACTATTAAATTGTAAAATAAAGGTGTGTAATTTACTGAACAGAAAACAGAGCTTACTACCTGGTTATATTTATTGCAGTGGTGTTCAAATTTTTTTAATATGATGTGAAATGATTCTGGTTAAAAAAAAAGTGTGATATTATAAAGACAACATGTTGCTTTAATAATAATAACTTTAATAATCAACATTTTACATAGTTTTACAATACATACATAGAATAGTTTTTGTATTGGTTTTGTAAAAAAAAGCAAACCAAGGCTGCATTTAATTAATCAAAAATACAGTAAAAACATTAATATTGTGCAAAATTGTTAAAATTTAAAATACCTGTTTTAGGGCCAGTTTTACTAAACAGGGCAAATTAGCGCGAGAGTGCAATTCCAAAACAGCGCCGATGGGTGTGGAAATTTCTGCGGGTGATTTACTAACAACGCGCAAATTAAAGAACACAGGCGCAACATCTCATTTACATATTGACCAACGCAATATACCACCCACAGCGCAAATTAGCGTAGTCGCGAATAAACAATAAAGAAATAAATAAGCTACAGTACGTTTAAAATAACCAGAGGCCAAAAAATGAAGGGTTGCAACAGTTTTGATAGACCTGGTATTGCGTGACTCCTAGATGAGGGTTCCAAGTCGTCTTTTATTTCCTGAAGCAAATTAAAAATAACGTGGCTTGGCAAACAATATGTTCGGATAATGTGTTCTTTCCAAATAAATTAATACGTGTGGTAAAATCCTCTCCCTTCTACCACGTGCTCTCTGTTCTCTGTGGTGCCTTTCCTATCAACAAATTGCATCCATTTCAAGCACAAAATAGTTTAAGACATGCTTTTTTGGCCGTTAAATAATGGCGCAAATGCCAGTAATTTGACGAACGCAAACGTTAGTAAATCTCGTTGTATGATTCATTTGAATACTCTCCTCCCATAACGTTTGCATCTGAAAGGGAAACTCCTAGAAATGCATATTCAATAAGGTCAGGCGCAAAAATGACTATGTCCATGCCTTTTCAGCGCTAATTCGTCACTGCGCGTCTTTAGTAAAACCTGCCAGTACTATTTTAACACCAAAAGACGGTTTTGGCTGGTGCAAGCTGTTAGTAAACTGGCCCTTGATATTTTAAAATAATATTTTTTGGAAATAATTTTTTCAGCATTCTTTGATGAATAGAGAGCTTAAAAATAGCATTTGTTTCAAATAGTAATCTTTTGTAACATTGTAAATGTTTTACTGTCACTTCCGATCAATTTAATGGATCCTTGCTGAAAAAAAAAATGTACTGACCCAAAACCTCTGAATGGTAGTGTATATCTAAAAACTAATTTGATATTTTTAGTTTTCTAAATATGACACTCAGTAGAATAAAATAATTGTAATTAGAAGCAGAATGAAAAATTAAACAATGATAAAGGTAAAGTCAGTGAACGTGTTAAAAAATTGTAATTTAACCAGTTAAAATAATATTTTAAGTTAACATAGAAAAATATACATTCAAATAAATTATACATTTTGTAAATACCATACCATGACAGAAGATATTAGTCAATAACCTAAAAAAATAGGATCGCAGCAGTGGAGTCTTGAGGGATCCTTCTCTGTGCCTTCTAAATGTCTTAAGTTCAGAGGAATGTGTATTTTGTGAAATGTGTGAGAATGTGTACAAGTGTAACAAGTGTATGTTTGCTCGATTGAGCGCAGTAGTGATGGATTCTCTGTATGCAAGCGTGAGTTTGTATGTGTCTCTTGTTGTGTTTGTGCATTGATACTTCATTTCTTAGTCATTTCTTCTTTCCAGCAGCAGTAATCATTCCTTTATTTTGTTCTCGCCATTGAATTTGTCTGCTGTCAATTGAGATTATGGATTTCCATTCCAGTTTGCTGCTATGCCCATGTAGTTTACCTCCAGATTGTATTCACATTGCTAGATGCTTCCTGTCTGCTCGTATACCCTAAAACCAACATGTTCCCTTACTTCACATTTCAATTGCAATCATTCTATATCTTCAATGTAAGATATTTCAGATGTTGTTGACCTTTCCTAAATAAAAAATAAATAATGAAGAATTTTAGAATGATTTTAGAATGTTTATTATTATTATTATTTAGTAAGCATTGCATTTTTGGACTGTTAAGTGAATAAAATAAAAATAAATTCTATTAATAAATTATATCGTATAAATAATTCTAATTCAGAAAATATTTATTTATTTATTTTTGAATTTCATTTATTTCAGCTGAATGAAATTCGAACTCACAACCTCTCTCACATAAGACAGAAATATTCCTCTGAGACACATCAACTCAGAACATGTTCAAGTGAAAGACTTCTTGAAGAAATTGAGCATTTTCCAGTCTTTGTATGCTTTGTAATCAGATTTGTTATTTTTTTATGTCTGCAGACTTTAGGGAGAGAGTGTTCATAGTATCAAACAAGCAATTAGCATTTAACATTCAAAAACAAACAGGTGTGCACTTCTCAAAGCTGCTATGGAAAACAAAGGCCCTGTTGCCTGATGGGTATTGCTAATGCAAGCCGGCAACTCTCTCTTTTGCAGCTTGCGAGTGTGATTCTGAGGGGTGTGTGGAGAACATCTACATATGTTTGGAGCTCAGCTTCTGCATCAGAAATGTCTTGAGGAGGGCTTGCGAGAGAATATGGAACCATGCTGATGATCTTCAGGGGGATGTGTAGTGCTTCATGCATCTTTAATCTCAGCCTCTCCTGCTCTGAGAGCGAACACCCAGCCTTCACGCTGAGAAGACATCCTCCTGCATTTAGATGAGGAAAATCATACTCCATAAGGTTGGGGTATCATGGGCGCAGTCAGACAAAGAGGAATAAATCATACACGAAGCCACATAAAGGGCGTCAATTGGTAAAGTGGCATGTTCGGAAGTATGCCACATGTTCGGTTGGGGTTGGATGTCTCCGTCGAGCTGACAACTGCATGACAGGTGTGGGAACTCTGTAGTCAGATCTCATTTGTGACCTTTTGCACCAAATCCAGAGCATAATTACACGCAAAGTGCAGGAGAAGAAGTGTAAAAAAAAACCTCGCTTTCATTTAATTATCATGTGCATGTGCTGCTGGTTTCTTGATGTTAAATATACTTTGTTACCGTTATCGGTGGTGAAAAAAAAACATTTGGCATTTTGCATATAATTGAAAACATAATTTCAACCAATGCACAGCGTTTTGGATGGTAGGAGAATATAGTACGTATTTATCCATAATGTGTGGGTCTGAAGTGTATATTAAACAAAACATTCATTATGAACTGCTTTCATTGTGAAGATAGAGCTGTTTGGGAGGTGAAACAATGACTGAACTGCAGTGACCCTCCGCATGCATTCGTCTGCTCAGGAAAAGTGCCACAGCCGCCAGTGATGACGGGCTTGATGCCTGCAGCGAAACACAGATAACAGAAAGGCGCCATGAATATTTCAGACCAAAAACAGAGCCACAAATTTGAGCTGGTGAATGAATTGATTACTTTTGAAAATGCATCTTAAGTGGTTTAAATGCTCACACACCCACAGAAGACTTCATGCCTCCACACGTGTATGTATGTGGTATTTAGTTGCATCTAGAAATGAAGGAGTAGATTTTATGCTTTTTATGAGGAAACTTGTAAGTGCTTTGCCTGTGCAGGAGTCGTTGCTGTATGTGGGAGGTTGCCAGGCCATTGCTAAGGTGTTTTATGTTGTTGCTAGGGTGTCGTAAGTTGTTCCCCGGGGCGCTATGGTATTCTAGTCTAATCTCTGCAGTTTGTTTCTCCTTTCCTCCTAGTTTCTACCTTTTACAGCATGGTCTGTAGATGACCAATTCATGTGAAATTCCTTGAATTATTAATACTTTTCATATGGTCATATGTGGTATGCCCAAGTCATTCATTCATTCATTCATTCATTCATTCATTCATTCATTCTCATCTATCTATCTATCTATCTATCTATCTATCTATCTGTCTGTCTGTCTGTCTGTCTGTCTATCTATCTATCTATCTATCTATCTATCTATCTATCTGCTTTGTCTTGGACTTTTATGTCACTTCCTGTCTCCCGGGGGTGTTTGTGGTCAGTTTGTAGTCGGTTTGTTAATTGGTTCCCCTTGATTAGTCTCCTCAGGTGTGTCTTGTTATATTGTTAAGCTTGTTAGCCTCCTGTGTCTATCTATCTATCTATCTATCTATCTATCTATCTACCTATCTATCTATCTATCTATCTATCTATCTATCTCTGTCTGTCTGTCTGTCTGTCTGTCTGAAGGATAAGTGTTGAAATTACTAAATTAGTAATTATTTTGCTGCACATAGGAGTTTAGCCTTGCGTTTTGTGTGTGTGTGAAAGAAAATAAAGCTTTGGCTGTTTTGAACTTTACTTTATTTTATTTTATTTTGCTTGTTTCTCTGGTAACACTGGTGTTTGTGCTACTATCCAGAACTACAAAAAAAGCTATTTTTTTCCCTCTTATGCTTTTTTTCGTCACTAGTTCTTAGTAATTATTAGGGCTACCCTCGACTAAAGATTTTTCTGGTTGACTAGTAATTGTTCATTTGAAGCATTAGTCGACTAATCGCACGTTTATTAATAAACCAATTAAATCATAATAATGAGCCTTTAATTGCCTACATAGCCTAATAAGCACTCAAGCATACGCATGAAGCTTGCCACAGCACACCGGCAGAGGTGATGATTATGAATGTGTCAGGGAAAAGCATTAACATTTTAATAATTTATTGATAAACTTTGTTTTCTGCTTAAGAGATGAAGTCGGCAACACTGACTTGTCATCTCCACAGTAGTGGATGCGCCTGTATGCATGTTTCATAATGATTACATACAGTAATCTGAGAATATTTGTTTTCCATTTGATTTTGGTTCATTTGAAAGTAGACATTTCACTGTTTATAGATATATTTTTCATGTCTGTAAGGCAAGTATACACAGAGTTTCGCACTCAAGTTCACAGTGACCGAGACGGCAGAAAGCGCATCCTGTTTGCTTTCATTATTTTACAAAAGCGCAACGTTTTGTTGTTATTGTGAGTGCACACAAATAAACGTAGAGTCTTTACAAATTCAAAAGATGTTTTACTCTTTCTGTATGACCAAAAATGACGGAGTATTTTAAGAGCAAGTGACTGCACCGGCACCTCCATCTGTCATGCAGTGAGCGCGCTACTATTCAGCTTCCACACTCCACACAGACACTTCAATAGCGTACATTTTTCTAGGCATTAGATTGAGCGGCCATGTAAAGTTGCTGCTACCAACATATTTCAGATGATAAGCCATATTTGAGCCATTACCACATAGACCAGCCGTTAACGATCTGTCCGTCACGGAGTGCGTGACTTCGCCACTTCCTGTGGATTTTTTTTTCTGCGACTAAGCGACTAATAAAATTTTGGTCGACCAAGCCTCTTCTCGTCGACTAATGGTTAGTCAACTATTAGGGGGCAGCCCTAGTAATTATACAGGAATGTGCCGTCTTTTTAGGATGTGCTTTCTGAGGAGCACGACTGGAAGGCTTCACCCTGAAAGAATAAAGAATCACTGCAAAGAAATTGATATTCGACCTTCTACGACTGACTAGGTTTTTTTGTGAGCACTGCCTCAGGGACATGACACTGTTAAACACACTAACTACTCCCTCGTGGGTAATTCATTAGAGAGGGGGCCCACGTTACAGTCATTACCTCTATAGCTCTCAGTGTCTGAGAGATTTATATGGTCGGCATATGGTGCTTTGGACCAGGAATTGTCACCACTATATCTCAGAGAGGGAGGAGAATAAAAACCTATTTCACGTCCAGTTTTATGTTCATGTTAATTGAGATTAGTAGAGCTAGACTGGAAGTTACTGCATTTTTACCTCAGGATTCTAGCCTCAGCCCAGAAAGGTGGATATTTACCATGGCAGTACCATGGTATTCTTAGACGTTCCCTGGAGTACAATGTAAAAAGCTATGGCAATTGAATTTCACATTTCAAAGTGCCATATGTGCACCATGATACCACCACAGGACATTTTTGCAAGGGCTGTTCTGTATTTACCAACTGTTTCGATGTATTTAGGTGCACAAAGACAAAGTAAACACTAAAGGCATCTCACAGAAAGAATATAGTTTACAAGGGAACAGACGAGGGCTGTTTGAGTGAAATAACAAAAATGTGATTGATTCTTAGACGAATTCAGTATTAAGCCTAGTTGTTCCCTCAAAAGGATTTTCTACAGCAGATTCATTTGGAAAAGGCTGTTTCATGTAGAATTTATTTTAATCCACGTCTGGAACCCAGAAAATGCATTAAAGTGAAAATGAAGAGCGCTGGAAGTACCACGAGCAACACATGCGGTGGATGGAGAACAGCTTGAAGCCTTTTTAATATTGCTGTTATCTTAATTATGTCTGCATATTAACCAGTATTTCCATAACAAGTATTGATCCATTTGGAGAGCTCTCGCTTAAGACAGCTGAAGATCTTGAGTTCATCTGGATTGTGTCCTTGTGGAGAAAACACACAAACTTGAATTTCATTAGCACCCCTCCTGAACATACATACTCAACTCGAGTAGCTTTTACCTATTCACAGAGCTTTTCTCCTCTCAGGATCCCAAGCGTGCCCCCTCTGGTGTCACACAAATGCTGAGTTTCCCACTGCTAGCAGGCACCTCGCTGCGTGCGTGTGTGTATTTGGAGATCTGGCATAACGGCTGGCTCACAGGGAACTGTCATATGGCAGTGGCAAGCATCTCCAAGATGTCTGTGGGTGTGATGTCTGTGGAGAAGAGGGCTAAAAACATCTATAGATGTGGACACCTGGTCACACAAACACACGGCCCCCTCAAACTCCCACATGCACATAATTGTGTCTAATTAAGATCTTTGTCATGAATGCATTTGTAATGCATGCGTGGTGTTAAACAAGAAAAAAATGGCACGTCATTTTAGGTGCAAAGGAACCCACGTTCACTAACATATAATTTTTCTGGTGACACCTTACAATAAGGTTAAAGGAATACTTCGAAGGGACCACTATGAAGGGACCAGATTAACGACATGAACAAACGTCCCAGATACGATACAAGCTTGTCCTGGAAGAACTGCAGCCTGAACACAGGAGGTCTCAGCCCTGTGTTTCCTCTTCGTTGCCCTGCTTATGCATCACTTCCTGCCCTATTACTCTGTTGTGTTCAAGGCCGCTAAAGCCACTTGCTGAGACTTCATGTGTAAGAGGATCAACCCTGTCTGGAAGTGGTTTTCTCGGGGTTATTTCTTTCAGGTCCGGTGCTTTAGAGCAGGTAGTGTGAGGAGAATTAATGTCATCGCAGTGTTTTCATACTTGCTTGGGGGCACATACATCCTGTTATCTCATATCTGACACACACACACACACACACACACACACACACACACACACTTAGGATTAAATGCTGCTGCATGATTCTAAAGAGCATCTTGTAGGATCCAAGAATGTCTGATCGTATGTACAAAAGAACCATAATCAGTGAAGTTATTCATCTTATGTTGTGTCTTTATTTTATTATTATTATTATTATTTATTTTTTTTATACATTTTTCTCCAAAAACTTTATTTACATGTTTAAATTAGAGTTTCAATTCCAGATTTTTAGTGTGGATCATTGGACCCCACTGTAAATGTGACCATGATTCTCTCTTTCATACTTTTGTAAATGTATTTGTAAAAGAACAAGTAGGCTATGTGAAATGGAGAAGAGTGAGAGTCTTCTGTTTCTATTTGCAGATTTAAAGGGATAGATTACCCAAAAAATACAGTTTTGTTATGATTCACTCACCTTCATGTAGGGCTGGGCAAAAAATCGAAGGCAATTCATTGCCGATTTTGAACGCGATTTTGTGAAGCTTGTCAGTGAACTACGGCTCTGTGTAGTAAATGCCGCTCCATCTGAAAGCACAGCCTTACCTTCATGCTGCCCCTACAAATAGATAATTTTTTCCTTTCTTAAAGCTCAGAAGTAGATGCAGAATTTCCAAGCCATTCTTTAAGTAAAAGAGAAATGGATGGTGAATTTTGCTGCCAAGTTCCATAATAAAACTGATCCATGCAACATATTCCAGATCTTCAGATGTCATGATAGCTATTGCCAGGAACAGAATGACATTTAGGTTGTTGTTCACTGACCTATTCAAACTTTTTGAGTGAGTCACATTTAGTCATTACACACAAGAGCCACTGATATCAATGATGCTCAGCCTCATTTTTATGGTCTTTTTTGAGCTTGGCAGCTTATGATTACTTTGTATAGGAAAAAGCAGTTTAAACATTCTGCTAAACATCTCCTTTTGTGTTTCAGACAATCATACGAGTTTGGGGCTGACTACATTTTTTAGGTAGTTTTTCTTTAGGTTATGTTTTTCTTTCTTTTCTTTTAGCTGGTATGTGCAAGCGAGAGAGAAGGGCAAAGTAAAAGCACATCAGCTCATTCAGTGTGTGCCTCTGGAACTAAACAGAGTAGGGTTTTTTTTGTTATTGGTGCAGCTGCTCTTTGATTAATAGCGGTCTAGCATTTGTCTCTAATCAAGGGGAAATACTGCTGACCTTTTAATAGGACTGACAGCTCTGAACCCCAGTAGACCATCCACAGTGACACACACACACACACACACACCTGTGCGCACAGACTCTTTGATGTTGTGCATATACGTAGCCTTTATACTGAATAAAGTACTCGTGCAGGGACTTAAAGCCAATATGCTCTGAAAAAAACCTCATTCTTCTCGGAAGCTATTCACATTTTCTCTCTGTCATTCAGTCTCGTCTAAGTCTCCCTCTCCTTTATTTCATTTCCATTTAGAGGGACATTAAAAAGAGTTCAGTTCTTTGCTTAATGCATCTTCAAACATATACGCTCTTAGCAAAGCTAAGTTATGTGGCACCAGGCCTTTGAAGGATGTCTCCCATCTCACCTGGGTGTTTGTGAACGAGAACGTGAGTTCATCCCAACTGTGGTCACACTGCTACGGGTGATGCATTTTAAACAGTTTTTCTATGAATCTCCACACGGGCTCGTCCTGTCCATGTACTCTGCATAATAATAATGGATTTGTGACATTCTTTTGATATGCTGAACACAAGGCATAAAAGAAGGCCTGGAGTATCTGACCTCTGCTCATTGATGGCACTTTTTTTTCAATTTTTGTATTCTTGCATTGTGTCACCTCGCTGCCCTCTGATTAATGTTCACAAAACAGCGTAATCGCATGACTGAAAGAGAAAGAGAGAGAAAAAGAAAGAGAGTAGGTTGTTTGGGAATGTCTTTGATGTTTGTCTCTCTTCTTTTCCGTTTTCCCCCAAACCTGTCTAATGTGCACTGTTATATAATCCAGAAATGACTAGCTGCTCTTTCTGTCTTATCTTTTTCCTCTCTGAATTTCAATTGTTCAGCGTTTGTCAACAGTTTTCACTTCTGAAATTTCTACTACATCTTATACAGTAGTTGTGTTCCAAAACCTAGTGAACTTCTTACCTTATATACTGTATATGTTACCTTATAATGCATCATCATAACTGATTAGTCACTCAGAAGTGCCTAATTTGGAACACTCGTCATAGGCAGCAACTCTATATTTTCAGTATATTTTATTTTTATTTTAACTGTCATTTTTTAAATCTTTTTTTTCTTTCAAAGGATTGTGATCTGCAAAAAATTAATGCAATACTGATTTAGCCGAAAAAACATGGTGTCTTAAGGTACTGTCACATTTTTGATGCAAAATGCAAAAGGTGCCATCACATTAGGTACATTTTGGCGAAATTCATGCAATATTGCCCTTTGGACAAAACATGTCTTAAGCTGCCATCACGTTAGCAAAAATATCAGCATAATTGTCATGAAAGGTGAAAAGTGCCATCACGAAATTTCAGCTAAATTCATGCTGTAGTGCCTTAGAATTTGGCCCAAAACATGTTTTCTTTAGGTGCTGTCAAATTAGCTAAATTTCTGTCATTTTGGCAAAAGGTGCCATCACATTAGTGAAATTTCTGAGAAAAACTGCCTTAGAATTTGGCAGAGACATTGTGTCTTAAAGTGCCGTCAAATTCAGTGTAGTTTTTGTGAAAGATGCCATAACATTTGCAGAATTTTGCAGCGAATCTGAACCCGTCCCAAAGACATCTTTCTCCCATACATGAAAATCACCATCATATTTATTCCTATTGAAATTACTGGATTTCACCCACAAAAATTGGCCAAACAACAGTAAATGGGACCACACATTTAGTTGGATAGCTTAAAGGGATAGTTCACCCAAAAATGAAAATTCTGTCATTAATTACTCACCCTCATGTCGTTTCCAA
>NW_015549612.1:753721-765678 GCF_001515605.1 Sinocyclocheilus anshuiensis
AAACCCGTAAGACCTTCATTCATCTTCAGAACACAAATTAAGATATGTTTGATTAAATCCGAGAGCTCTCAGACCCTCCATAAACAGCAATGCAACTGCAATGTTCCCAGGTCAACAAACGTAGCAAGGACATCGGTAAAATAGTCCATGTGACATCAGGGATTCAATGGTAATTTTCCAAAGCTATGAGAATCCTTTTTGTGCACAAAGAAAACAAAAATAATGACTTTATTCAACAATTTTTCTCCTCCTCATCCCGTCTGCAGCGGTGTGCCGCCATTGTGGAAAGAGTATCAGGATGCATGCGCTTGCTTCTGCTTTATGTAAACAATGCATTTTACCGATGTCCTCAATATGTTTCTGGACCTGGGAACATTGCAGTTGCATTGTTTTCTATGGAGGGTCTGAGAGCTCTCGGATTTAATCAAAAATATCTTAATTTGTGTTCCGAAGATGAACGAAGGTCTTACGGGTTTGGAACGACATGAGGGTGAGTAATTAATGACAGCATTTTCATTTTTGGGTGAACTAACCCTTTAAGTGTCACTGGTTATACCAACCTTTACGTTAAGATCGTGTCAACCAGCGTAATCACCTGAAAATCCGGCTTGAAACAACATGGTATGAAGTCTTAAATGTTGTCTCAGTAGGTAGCTAACTAGGTTGGATCTGAGCTTGAGTGTGTGCTTGTGTAAGAAATGTATGGAACTATCAGTAGTGCCATCATGAGAGCTCAGAGCTCACTGCTTTCCCAGACTCTGAATCACAGATATTTACCATCACCTCTAAATCATCTGTATTTATCGCACCACAGGTTCCCTCTGTACTGACTGCCTGCAGCGCTGGCCACAACCCCTCCCACTCAAGATTTTTCTCAATTATTTTTTTTTTCTTCCTTCCTTAAGTTTTGATTTCCCAAGACTGTGATGTCTAGCTGCGCTAAGGTCGTGTTTCTGTCAGGCTTTAGGCTGTTTTCGCATTTGCTCGGTCCGAACCAGAGTTCGATTCCACCCCCGTTTCTGCTGGTCTCTTTTTTACTGTGTTTTTCTGGTTCCAGACCACTATGTGTCATTATTATGTGTACCACTGTTAGAGTTATAACACAGAGCGGGAAGATGCCAGCTTTACTGTCGTATTAATAATTTTAAAACTTTACACACACAGAACAGCACTTGAACTTATTAACAAAGATTTATTATAAGATATGCAAAGCATGCAATTACACTGTGTAGTAAGGAGTATGTAAAGTATAGAGGACTAGCAAGTGCCACTTACAAATAAAATGTAATCAATTATCAAGTTATTAAAATGAAAATAAAAAGATGTAATTTGTCAAATTAACAAATAAAGTCACAGATTAAAGTGGTTTATTTCATTCATGTTTAAAATTATTTGGAAACATTATTTATATAATTATTGTATTGCCCCTATTGTATCTGTACTGATTCTTCTTCTTCTCGTCCAGTGGGAGCCTATGGCAGACCTATGAACGGAAAATAGGAAAATGATGAAATTTGGCACACTTGTAGTGATGGCCATGAATAGTGATCTGACCACGTTTGGGGTCTCTAGGACCAACTCTATAGCGCCACCACCAGTTCAAAAATTCAACATTGAAATGGTAATAACTCTTGAACCCCTAATTCTAGAAAAATGATATATAGTACATCTGATTACTCTCCTCATGCTGATCACATTGAATATCTTACATTAAGTCTGCACCCATTACAGTAGCAGCCATTTTGAAAAGTACAGTTTTTCATTTTTTCGCTACTCCTCCTTCAAATTTTGTCCAATTTTTCAGAAGTTTCAGAAACTTGGCAGAGATTATCTTTGGACCAAGCCACATAGAAATGACTGCGCAGAATTGTTTGACCTACTGGTCAAAAAAAAAAAGTTTTGATGCTGTGAACTTAACCGAGGTCGACCCGAAAATGGTTCAGAGGCTGTATCTCGGCCAAACTTTGATCAATCAAAATGAAACTTGATACACTTCATCAACAGCATGGTATGAGGGTCCATGCCAAAGTTGGGAACAGCGCCACCTATGGATCGTGAGATATGAAAAATTGCTATTTTGGCTTATAACTTTTGAACAGTTAGTCACCGGAGGTACCTGAGAAGTTTGATCACAGCACCACCTAGATGTTTCAGAGATATAATGACTTTTTCAAAAATGCTTACAACTTTTGAAAATATTGTCCAAATTGTGTTATTTTTATATCCTTTCATTCCCTGGGTTATGCTGATTCTGACAATGTCTCGTTTGTCATTTTCCATCAGTGTATCTGTCCACCATATTGAAGTAAATGATGAACAGTTTTTTCGCTACTCCTTCTACAACTTTTGCCCAATTTTGTCCAAAATCGGGTCATATGATCTTTGGACCGAACTGCATAGAAATGACTGAACAGATTTTTGATATTCACTACCGTTCCTGAGAAATACCTCTCCGAAGTTGACCATGCCTGTGCTTGTTGATTTATGCTAATTAGCTTAGCATGCTAACCAGTTGCCATTCTTTCTAATGTGGCTCTTCAGCCATCAGGTTAACCATATGCTACGTTAGTATTAAGTTAGCTTAGCATGCTAATCTGTCTAACATGCTTTTGTGAGCTCATTCTCACACCTAAACTCCTCCTCTGCAGCCTGTTGAATGTGTGTCAGTTGAGTGGCGCACTCTGCTAAATCACTTACCCTGAACCTTTCATGTTGTGGGTTTGAGTCTTGCGTGGAGCAACTTTATAAAATTGTGCTGTTTTGATATCTTTATTATCCAGAATCCGCATTGTGCAAATCTTTATTGCTCCTGGATTAGAAATAAATGTTTTATCCATGCTGTGTTCATTTTCATTTGAACTTCTGTTCATTCTGAGTTCGTTCTCAACTATACTTCTGAACCAGCTTATTTTTATGTTCATTCAATTTCTGCTGTTTTTGATTTTTGCTCTTCTTGCTCTGCACTGCGCTACAGCCCCTTCAGGGGCTTGGCCCCTTATCGCTACTTGCAGCTATATTTTAACGTATTTAAATGTAACAAAATAATAAATTAAGAAATTTAAACTTTTAAATAAAAAAAAATCTTAAAATTAGGTAAATATTAAAATAAAATAATCTTTACCTTTTTAAATTGAGAAATATATATTTTAAATTATTTATTAATTCATGCATAGTTAAATGTAACAACAAGTCAATAAATCTCTTTTCAATTGACAAATAGACATGTAAAATATTTTATTCTTTTAAAATAACATTTAAATGTTACAGTAAAACAAAGTAATAAAATATTTTCCTTTTAAAAATGTCATGTTATTGTGTGGCACTCTTGGTCCTCAATAGCAATAGTGTAAACTATACATTATTAGCAGTCTACTTCCACTTGAAGATTTAGGACAAATGGCATTAGAATCCACAAATAAATTGTCGATTTAAATTAAAATCAGTTGCAAACCATGGTTCACATGCTCCGCATGCCAGTTCACCATACAAACCAAACTCTGTCCAACTTGTGTCTAAGCTGTATTGTAAAAGTGCCCTGAGCTATGCAGCTGCCTGATATGAGCTAAATTTCTCGCTAGGGCAGCTGGCTGTTTTGACCACACCATTCTCCCACTCTCCAGGCAGCATAAATGAAACTGTGTGTGTGATTGACAGATTAAATGTGATTTACAGTGATCAGAGCGCATTCTGACAGCCTTCAAGCTCTGCGGCTTCACGCCGAACATGAAGGGCCAGTGATTTATCTGATTTTCCAGTCAACTATTGATCAAGGCCGATAACCAGCGCACCTTCCGCCGCTGTCCGTTATGCATGTTAACTAGCTCTCTCATCTCAGATCAACAAAAACACTTGTGTTCAATCGCACCTATTACAATCTGAAAGTTCATTACATGCCCGAGGTAGATTAGAGGCAATAAATAATTTCTATAGCAGCACTTGTACACATGTGTCAGGTAGATAAGAGCCAGTAATTATAAACCGCCAAAAACAAACAAACAAACAACAGTTTGATTGTTCTCCATCCAGACATTAATTTCTCCCTTTAGAGGGCCAGGGTTAATGTGCCAGACAGGGTTCGCGTGTAGAACAGAGCCATAGCGTGTAGTTATCTTTCAACAAAAGCAAAGCAGCCGTTTGACAGACGTGGATTTTAAAGGCTCTGCTCTTTCATTATCTCTCTCGACTTGTGGTTTGATTGCCATGAAACCCTTCTCCTTGGGACCGTAACCTTGCTTCAAAACACTCACCATGCACACAAACAGGCTCCTCCAGCGGCCCGTATAGTTTCCAGATCTCTTTTGTGGTGTATTGGAGCATCTCTTCATCATGCTCTTACAGGCCTGTCTGTGTGCTCGTAATGAATAATGGGAGCTGAGAGGGAAGTGCTGCGGCTTCCTCTGTGAAATAACAGGCCACAATTGATCAGAGCCGCTCCTCTTGGCCTGGGGAAGAACACAAACCTGGGAGGGTCCAGAGACAATCGAGGAGGGAAACGGACAGAAGTGGACGAGCGGGAAGGGAAGATGGAGCATTTTTCTCCAGAAACAAACTGGCAAGGGAACTTGTTTTTAGTGGCCAGTTGAAAAACACCCCTCATGCAGTCTGAGATGAAAGAGCAGCTCAAGGCAGAAATAATTATCTGTGGGTCCATCTCCAGCCAGAACAGCGGGGTGGGCCGTGCTTTATGTTTCTAAATGGCCGGCTTTATTCTCGCCAAAAGAGCTGCACAATTACACCAAGGTGTATCTTCGAATCAAGAGCAGAGAGAGGGGCTTAGGTGCACTGATAGCTCTCTTTCTCCCTGGGAAAAGTTTTCCGCCAACTTAAATTTCCCATGGTGCATATGCAATTTGCTACAAGGTGGTGGTGGATCATCAAAGTGCAAGGATGGTTTTGCGTTCGGTTAGTGTTTCGCACTCGTTCTTGACGGCTGTCAAAGAAAATAAGCTGCTGTTCAATATCGGCAGGAACGTTAAATCTCTCTTCGGCTTATCAAATGGAACATATAGGTTATGAAATCCTCGTAACTATCCTTATTCATATGAACTGCCAGATTCCCTCTGTAGTGTTTTATTAAAAACAAGAATTGGGAAATGGAGAAAAGAAAATGCTGCCAAGAAGATGACGCTTGCATGAATGAATCTGTCCATTCATTAGTTCCATTACGTCAAGTCCTCATGATTCTTTTCTATAACCAAATAAGGGGAATCTTATAGTACACGCCCAAAACGGCTCTGTCCTCGGCTCAGCGTTCAGCGGCCTGAGACTAAAGTCATGGCAGGACATGTCGTTGGCCTCCTAATGCTGGGAGGTCTGTCACTGGACATATGGCTCGAGCTGAAGACCCGAGCCATTTCCTCTAGTCAAGTCAGGAGCGGGGTGTTGCTGGGCAGGCCTCGGGCCACAGAAGGGCATTGTTTCTATTTGGGTCATCAGTTCAGTCAGAGCACTCTGAAGGTTTCCTTGGAGTCGGCCAGATCTGATAGGAAGGTGTGAGTAAACAGATAGACCAAGTCAGGCTAGAACTGTATGTTTACTTACATAGTTATGATCTAAGTTGGACAAAAGGATGTAGATGGCATGGTTGCCACAATTTCAGTCGGACAAAGTGCTTACATGACGTTTTAAGATGAATTATTATTTTAGTCTGACTGAAATTCAGCTTGTAAAGTTCATGTAAATGTACTTAATGTGTCTGGAAAGAAGACCTTTTTGATCTGGATTTTTAATTGTATATGCTTGACTTGACTGGTTGGGCTGTCATTGAGCATCTGCACCACTGGCATAGTGCCAGCTGACATTTTTTTGGCCGATTAAGCGTGTTGAATCGGCATCGGTCAGTCAATGAGAGAGAACCCTCTGATTGGCTGTTCAGATTAGCAAACCAGTGCATGAGAAGAAAGTGTCGGAAAGTGTCAAAAAGCAAACAATGAAATCATGATACATGATCATCATCATACATTAATATTTTCATAACAACATGGCCGTTTGAAATGAAGACAGTGCAAACCAACATGATTCATATTCTAAATGTTAATCAAACTCTTTATTTACGTTTTTATATAAATCCACAGTCCTAGTTTCACTTTCTCCTTGAATGACGAATGTTGACTACTGCTATTTGCTGGTAGAGATAGTTATTTTCTCTCACAAAGATGCAGAACATACTCACTAGTTGGCCATTGGCTTCAGTCTCTGAAGTGTGTCTCTGAAGTGTTCAAACTCAAATTTTTGGTGCAGACGCAGATGATGTGAGGCGACAACACAGTCGGATTTCGATGATGCTGTAGTTCTTTGATGTCAGTTTGGTGTGTCACAGGTTTTAGAGATTGGTAAATTTGCTAAACTACTTAAATGGGCTGTACATAGGGGGTTTATGTGCTATAATAACATGTTGTAACTTTTAGAGCTCAAAACTTCATCCCAATCCAAAAAGAGCATTTGAAACAGTGCTGCTTTTGAATGTTTTCAACTCATGACTGCCCACATTTACATGTCAGCAACACTTATCTAGTATTAAGAGTAAGGAATGAAGACAAACCTGTTCCTGGGTGTGTGTGCAGCACGTTTCTCTCTGAAATATGCATTCAGAGCATACTGATGTTGAGAAAGAGTGGCTGAGGTTTATTTTTAACAATCTTCCAAATAATTTCAGCCCAACCTTAATAGTTTGTGCGGCACATTTCAGCGTGGGATGTTTAGTGAACCTGTCAATGTAAAGTGCAGGCTGTGCAAAGATGCTGTTACTGAAGAATGGGGCAGTGCAAACTATATTTGGACTATGTTTGGAACGCAGCAAAGCACCGGTGCTTGTTTTACATGCAAAGAGAGTATTTACATCAGTGAGGTCTATAATATTTAGAGAAGGCTATTGTCATTCATCTCAAAGATGCAAGATGATGTGAAATTTGAAGCATCCAGTTTAGTTATTTATTTCATTTTATTAGATATTAAAAGCTTGGGCACTGGTAATCATCAATATAATATACTATGAAATTAATATTAGTAATATACGTGCAAATAAACAAACAAATAAATAAATAGATTTAGTTTTCATATATCCATTTGCACAGGACATAGCTTGTTTTGAATGGAGAAAGATGTTTTTTGGGTCCAGATGGTGTAGTTACAACATCTACCAGCAGGTGCTAACAGGCCAATGCTATAATATGTATATAGTATAGTATTCTTAGTTAGTTAGTTACGGTACTTCATTGTTCAGCCTTGGCTGAAAATTGGTCTGCTGAAAATTGGTCTGAAAATTGGAAAATTAGAGGTACAGCAACAACAACAACAAAAGTGTAATTCTGCATGCATAAAAAAATTGCATGGGACCTCAGTTACAAAAAAAAGAAGACATGATCCCTGTAAAATATATGATACTGGGCATCTGGTCAGAACAAACCTTTTTTGTCACGTTAGCTTGTTTCAATATTGTTTGCAATGGAATGAACTTGTATGCATTTTGTCAGCATTGATAAAGCTTTACATCTGATTCAACGCTGACTTTATGAAGTCTTTAAATAATAAGCATCTATCTTATTTGGCAGAGAGATTGATTATTCATTGGGCCAGTGTTATATATAACAGCCGTCAGAGAAAAACATGATGTATTGACCGAACGTACAGTTGATTTCATGTATAGAAGCGGTTTAGATTATGACCACGCCACATTTTTAAGGGTTTGCCGCCGCTTGACTGGATAAGAGTGACAAATGGTACGCACTATCCCTAAAGACATTAACAGTAATGGCCTTATTCATTGCAAACCATTGCAATTACAGAGCGCTTCAGGCAGACCTCTCTCTCTCTCTCTCTCACTCGTTCTTTCTGTCTTTTTTACTTTCAATTTCACCATTCTCTCTCTCCCATCTCCTTATGCTGCCATACTAACTATTCATTTATCCTGTAACCCAAATTGCATCAGTTACTGGCATCACATCACATAGCAGACCAGACTGACAGACCCTAGTTTCACTTTTCTGTCGCTCACACCAGAGTAGGAAGTGGAGTTGCATGATTTTGCCTGTAGCAAGGAGTTTTTGCATTTTTATTTTTTGAGTCTTAGAATCCTTACATGAGAGGCCAGTATAACATGTTAACAGACCAGTTGCTTGTCAGCAAAATTTTACATTAAATAGTGTTAATAGATGATTAGAAGCTAGAATAAAAGGACAGTTTAAATCAGTGAAATATTATTGCAAAGATAACGTTTGAAAATACATTATCACTGTGCATTACCATTGCATAGCCAATTTGTATATGTAAAGCCGATCTCAGATCAGATTTCTGATTTCTGAGAAAAATTAGCACCACAAACAGTTCCAGCCTTCATGTAAACACATCTGCAGCCACTTGAGTTGTCTGGTTGGCCTCTAATGAAGCTCTGGCACTGGACATTTTCTCTCTTTCGCTCGCTCTTACCTTCTCTCTCTCTTTCACCTATTGATGGGTTGCCTAGCAGAGGAGGGTTAACTAAGCAATGCCATCTGGCCTGCAAAACAGGCGCCCGCTGTTCATGTCTTCACCTGCAAACACCTGCCAAGCCTGTGAAGTCTGCGTCACCTTGATGATACACGGTCCGAATGTCAGTTTGTCTGCCATACGCGACCTGCGGTCTGACCGTCTGCATGGGTAATGATGTGAGCGGTACATTGCTGATAATGTTGTGGGTGATTCTGTAGTCAACACTACCTCAAATATGCAGTTTTTTGCAGATACGGTTGCCCTCTAGGACTTTGTGTGTGGCCAGCATTGTGCAGCGTTGGTTTTATCACTACAAAACTGCACCCTGTAGGTTCAGTTGTTTTAGAAATGGTCTGTGCATGTCTCAGGTGACCTCTTGTGGACCTTTTACAGGGCCAATTCTTCCATTTTCTCTGCAAATGTAATGGTAGTTTGTTTTGCGTTTGGCCTCAGTCTGGCAGGTGAGAATCCCCGCAGAGCGTCTAAAAGCTGACAAATGAATCTGTGCAGCCTACACATCTGAAAGCTGAGCCCCCCTAAAGACACAAATGAGAAGAATTAGTTTTAGATTGTGAGAAATTCATTCTAAATGAAGAAAAAGGCATATTTTATAAATGCATTCCTTTTTATAAATCCCCAGGAAACAGATAACAAAGAAGCAAGAGTTCTAAAGATATCCAGATAGACAGATAGACGGGCAGACAGACAGACAGAAAGAAAGAGATTCAGTAGTTTGATACATAGACAGACAGACAGAGATACAAGTATTTTGATAGATAGACAGACAGACATAAAAACAGTAGATTGACATATAGACGGACAGAGATATGGTATATTGATAGACAGAGAGACAGACTGACAGACAGAGATTTGTAGTTTGAAAAACAGACAAACGGAGATACAGTAGATAGATAGATTATTGGTAGATTTGAAAATAAGCAGGCATAGATAAAAGGAGGATGGGTAAAAATGAGAGAAGATGCATGTCATTTATTCATTGCATTTCTGAAGAGTGGTTACGCTGAATAAAAGAGAAGCAGCTTCCCTACGCAGGAAGAGCCTGGAACGCCAGGAGGGGAGCGTTTAAATATGAGTAAGTGTGTACTGTGTGCATGTGTGTCCACAGGCGTTAGCTTTGGATTCAGCCCACTCAGCATTTCTTTGTCTAACTTTATAATCAGCCCCAGAAGGGGCTTTGGAAATTCTGGTGAGATTCTATATGTTTCCATTTAATGTAAGCAAAAGTAATGTAATGCATTCACAAAATACATGTTTAAGAATACACAGGTCAGTTATGCCGAGTTCACACTGCACGATTTTCAAACTCGTCGGATCGCCGTTGTTTTCACACTGCGTGACTATCTGGGGTAGCATTCAGTTGCTGCTGTGTTCACATTGCACGATGGATCGGCGACAGGGGGTTTCACATTGCATGACTTCACAATAGGAAGAATCGCCGACAGCTCTGTCTGGTCCGCAAACTACGTTTCACAACAAAACACACGCGACAAGTGATAAGGAAATAACGCGAGAACCCGCGTGCGTCAGACCGGAGTTCTCGAGCACGACAGTAATTATTAAAAAAAAAGATATATATAGCCCGCAAATTGTCTGTGAGCTGATTTCCAGCTACAAGGAGAAAAAGAAAAACAGATTATGCAGGAGGGAGATGCAGGGAACAGGGATTGGGTGTTCTGCAAAGAGAGTTGGAGGTAAATAATTTTGCAGTAACTGTTATGCTGATGTTGTGGCTGGTCAAGCAAATGTTTGTGCTTGTTTCTGTATGATATAATTGTTCATATATCTATTAAAATACTGATATTCTGGTCTATAACTCCTCCCCGAACTTCCCTCTGCCCTGTATCTTGGTCTCTCATTGGCTGTAGGTCATCGCCAATGTAGTTTTCAGTCAGAAATCATTGCACAGAGCGTGATTGTGAATCTCAGACAGTTCCAGATATTTAGCATGCCAAATATTTCACAGGCGTCGGCGACGTGTTGGCGATTCCCTCAGATCAAGTCTTTGATAATTCACACTGCGTGATTTTCACTCGCGTGAACGAGCACCGATTTGCCTTTGATTTCGGGCATTTGTCGGCGATTTCGCAAAACCTGTCGGTGAGTGAAAAATCGGGCTAAAATTGTGCAGTGTGAACTCGGCATTAGATCAGTTTCATGTGTCGTGTGCAGTTTGCTACAGTAACAGGCTGGGCACTCACACTATGTTTCTTTTCTCTCTTTTTTTTTAAAGCTCCTTAAAACATTCAACCTGGTATTTCATCCCTGTTTTATACAATATGTCTTCAAAAAACAAACAAACAAACAAACATAATTTAGAAGAAATCTGATCTGTTTTAATAGTCTGCACAGATTTAATGCAATACAAATTAAGCTGTAATTTAAAAAAAAAATTTTTAACTGAAATATTGCTTTGTTTAAATATTGCATGTTTTCTTCCAGGACCATTAGAGGGCAGCAATATTAATGCCCTCTGATGGTCCTGGGAGAAAATTTCTATGAAACTGTTTAAATAAATTGCAAATAATTATGTCTTAATTGTTTTTTATACACATGGAGCAAACGAAATTTGAGAGCCACTGGTCTAATAATTTTTTTAGTTTGAAAATCATAAGCTAGTACTGCCAAGTTAAATGCTTTTAGCATTTAGCATTCATATAGGCTCTCCAGAATGAGTCATCCTGAAATTTAATATGGAGTCAGAGAACATTTGGTTTGGAGCATTTGCTTGGTCCAATGTGAGACTGTAGCTTGTAATGTGATGGAATTTAGTGTGACTGCTGTCAGACACTGGGTGTCAGACACACTGAGGTGACGCATTGTGTCTGTAGTTTAGATAGAGGCTCATCGACAGCTTGGAACTGGCTGTTCTTCAGAAACCCAATGTTTTGTTTTCTGCAGTAAGACTGTCATTCAGAATAAAATCATATTTTTCTTCCCTTTTAAGCCATATCATTACTGCATAAGCTACACTGTAAAAAATTATTGTGATTTTAACAGTAAAAGACTGTAAAAATGCTACAGTAAAAACCTGTTAACTGGTTAACAGTAAGTTTCTATACTATATTCGGTGAATAAATGTAATTACATTTAATGTAATTTTACAGTAAAATACTGTTAAAAATACGGTTTTTGGAAGTGAAAAAGAAAAAGTCATTGTATAATTTACAGTGAAAAACCGTAAATTGACACTCCCAGAATTCCCTGCACGACACTTCATATTTGATGTTTTTTTGTTGAAATAACACTCTCTCTCTCTCTCTCTCTCTCTCTCTCTCTCTCTCTCGCGCGCTCTCTCTCTCGCTCTCTCTCTCTCGCGCGCTCTCTCTCTCTTGCGCGCTCTCTCTCTCTCTCTCGCACTCTCTCTCTCTCGCTCTCTCTCTCTCTCTCACGCGCGCACGCGCACACACACACACGATGCGCAAAACTCCGCATTTGAACAGTCAATAGCAAATACTTAAACTAGTAACAAA
>NW_015549612.1:765731-777744 GCF_001515605.1 Sinocyclocheilus anshuiensis
GGCTGCTTCAACACTAACTGCGGTTACTGAAACCACGCCTTCTTTCTTTGCGTGCACATTTGGGCGGCATTATGCAAATATTTCCACATAGTGAGGTAGATATGTGGGGCCGTGTTAGAACGAGCCGTTTTAGGGGGGCGTGGCAGAGTCTTAACTTTGATAAAGAATATCTCTTTGGTTTTGGTCTTTGCAACTTCAGGGATCTTATCTATTCACGAACAGCTTGTAACACTCCAAAGAGAAAGGAAAACTTGAAATCGCATCATATGACCCCTTTAAATGAATGTTTATTGCATTATTCCAGTATCATGTGTGTCACCATGATGGAGTTTAGTGTTAGTGTGAATGACACTGTGCACCTTCTATATATAAGTATTGCCCTCCTCAGCTCGTAGAAAAGCTGTTTGTGATGAGCTTTGGTTCATCATGTAACTTTCTTATCACCACCAGTTTTTGGTGGTTATCAGTGCATTACAATGGTTCAAAACAGATATTAACACTTCAATATGTTGGTTTATTAACATTACATCAGTTAATGAAATGCGGTATTTTATTGTTAAATTAACAATAAAATAACAACTTAAAATTTTTTAAGTTAAGTCTGTAAAACCTAAAATGTTGCTACCATATTTTTTACGGTGAAGTTCTGGCAACCACAGCTGCCGGTATTTTACCGTAAATTTCAATGATAAGATTCAAAAACTCAAAAACAAAGGTCAGAGTCAAAAGAGTGTATTCTATTGACCTCTGATGGTTCAGATTCACTTGTATGCTTTGAACCATGAGAAATCAATAGGCTGGCATTTATTATTATCACTCCTTCTGGGTAACGTCTAGATTAGATGTTTCGAAAGGCCTGACCTCTCTTAGCTCTCAACATTAGCATAAACATGAACAGACAGATTTCACCCTCAGTGTTTGCAGTGACTTACAAAGCACCAGATCAAGCCCTCGGTCTCTCAGAAGCCGTGGCTCTGTGACATCTTCATCAAAAGACACAAGAGCACACCGAACTGACAGAAAGAAAAGGTCAAAAGTTGGCTACAGTAGTGTAGAGAGAAATTTCAGTGGGAAAAAAAGCCATTTCCTGGTAAAAGCTCTGGCAAACGTTCCCTCTGCATGTAGGGAAGGGCATGCTGCTCATTTGTATACACTTAAAAGATTCTGTGTTTTTAAGTAAGGGATCATGTACAGCCACCCTCTGCTTCACTTTAGGGTCCTCCTCACCCTGCTGGGCTTTATTTTACGATAGTGGCTGACTGTACGTTATCCAACTAATTATTCTGTTACCTAGGAAATAAATGAGTAAATGGACATGAAATATTAATTTGAGTTGAAAAAATGTGTTATTTGAGAAGAAGTAGTGATTATGAGGTGCTTCGAGAGACTAGGAGATTGTTTGCAGAGACAACAATCAAATGTATTGGACTTTTTTTGGATATTTCATTTTAAAATTGAATATTTCATTTTAAGACTTGCAGAAATTAAACATATTACTAATTTTCTTTATCCATCTATGCATCCACTCATCCATCCATGCACGATTAAATGTTAAATACTGTCTGATAAAATGGTACAAATATATTGTGCATCCTTTGTAAAATGTTTTAATTCAAATAAGTGATAAATGGCCACTATTAAAAATATACTATTTTGTTTAAATAAATTGAAAATAAAACACTAAAATTGTTTATGTCAGACTTTTAAAACATTTTACTAATTTTCTTTCAGTCTGTCTCTCTGTCTATTGATCCGTTGATCATGTACGATGAAATATTGACCGATAAATGGTACAAGTATTGTGCATCTTTAGTAAAAAAAATGTAATTCCTGTAAGTCTGACAAACAACATTCCTACATACTATCAGCAGCAGACGCAAAAGGACGCATTCATCTGCAATTAATGTTGCAAATTTTTTCTGCACCTCATTATCAGCTCCAACGAGTTGTCACATAGATCCTCATGGAATGTGTAATGTTCACAGAGGTTTAGATGGTGTGTTTGCATTCAGCTGTAGCCCTGCTGACCACCAACATCTGCACCACCATCTGTACTGTTAGAAACATGCGATTGATGGTAACTAGAGAATAGTAGTGACACAGCTGCTTAAATCATATGATCCAAACAGATCTCTTCCAGAACAAATCAGATGATGCAGGGTGCGTTGTGCTGCTAAATTTGTCTATATGTTGCATGTTCTGGCTGTAGCCCGAAGTCTCACGGTCTCATACTTTGTGGTTATTGCATTATATGCTCGGAGGATTCCCAGCTCTCATTAGGAGAGAGAGATGATTTGTAGGAAAAAAGACATGTAGCGAAAATCTCATGCATGCATAAACGTAAGTCCCGAAACAAATGAGCTTTTGCGCTATATTACACCGGTGGCTTTATAAAATATTTACAGACCTGAAATGTTGTTTGTTTCACTCGCTGTCTGTCAGTGCATGGAGCCTAGAGCAGATGTGCGTTTTATTAAAAACAGAAGTGCGGGGCTCACCGCGATGAGATGCAGAAATATTAAGGAATATGTAATTAAATATTATTTACAAAGCTGGCCATGTCTTAGTATTAAATTCAGTATATAAATTCAATTATACTCATGACTCCTCGGAGCTTGAAATGAAAAATATACATAAACCTGATGACAAAAGTTCATTTCACCTAATCACTTAATCGGCTGCATCTACTTTATTCATTTAGCCCGGAGCCTCAGGACTTGCTAATTAACATGAATCTTGCATGTTACCTTATTTGCAGCTTCTTGGCCCTGTCTGGGGGAACATAAAACGAGCAGCAGAGAGCTAAGCACCGAATTGGTGGGTTTCTTGGGCTGTGTGGTACAGTAATTGGCTTGAATGTCCCAATGCTGCAATCAGACAAATGGGCTTTAAAACTAGATGCCCTTCAAAACTAAGTGGAAACTGAGCTCTTGAGAGCAGTGGTCAAAACAAAGCCTTACATAATTAGCCATTTACTAACATTACTCAGCTTTAGAGATGGGAATTGTGCTGGCTGCGGAGCGTTGGTACCCAATGTGTTTTTGTGTGTTACATAAGTAATGAGAAACAAGAAGACTCACTATTAGCTCAATATAAAGCTCTGCCACAGGTGCTGGAGAAAGTTTTCTCTTGCAATATATGCACTCTATCCGCTTTTATTCATTTTCAGTTCTTAAGATTTAAAAAACAAATGAAAATGAAAATAAAACACAGATCCTAAAGGAAGCATGAAGTGGCTCACTTTGATTTCTTTTGAGTTTTTGTGTAGTGCTTATGTTTACACCAAAGCCATGATCAGTCCTCTCTTGGGAAGAGCAGAGCCGTTCTCATCAGAGCACTTCTAATCCAAAGTCTAATGGCTTTGTACGAAATCAATTAAGCGTGGGTCAATGTAATTTCAGATTCAGCTGGCACCAGAGTGAACTGAAACTTGGCTCATTAATTGAAAATTAACTGGTATTTTTCAAGGATGATTTTAATAGCTAATGAATAAAACTGACAGATAAATAAAGCAAATAATGGCTTTCGCTGCTCTCTATCTGTTCATCTCTGACTACCTTTCTGTTGATCTGTGTCATTCTATTTGTATATCTGTCTGTATATCTGTTTGTCTGTCTATTGTTCTATCCATCTACATATGTCTGTCATTCTATTCTTCTATCTATCTATCTGAAAAAATCTGTCCTGTATTATCTACAAAATATTCCCTTTTTCTTTTCAGCAAGACTTAAATCTCAAACAAATTCTTGTCATTGGTCAGCTGGGAATCCAGATGTGTAGGCTGTATGGATTTAGTTTATGAGAGGAGTCCTACACCCACTGTGATTTCTATTTGTATTCTCAAAGAGTTGTTCATAGTAGAATCAGAATGGTGTGTGGTGTTTTTCTCGAGCGAGGGGAAGTGAAGGCTGGGGGAAGGTAGTCAATGTCAGCAGCTATGAAGCAGCTGACGAGACGAGACAGGTTTTTATTGTCATTGCCCTTTATGGCCCAGTGGATCCATCTGAGCCTAATGGTAAAGGATGTAAGTCTTCAAAACTATGGTCGCAGCTTCGGTCCCAGGAACTGCAGAGATGCTGAGATCCTGTTCAGTAATCCTGTTCTTGGCAAGTGTCATGCAGCGGATCTTTGAGAGGTTTTACAGGGTGTTCAGCTCCTGGAGTGCGTGTGTGGCAAGGTGTTTTGTATTACACTTTCATCTCTGAAGTAAATTTGAACCTGTATGGCAACACATCCTCTCCAAAATCTTTCTGCAAGTTTTAATTTCCCCTGTTTTTGACCACTTTTATTCATGCGAGACAGACAAATTTAAACACACAATTGTTTGTTTTTCTCTTAATTATAGAGTCTGTTTTTGACTCATAATGTACCCTCTTGATCCACCTGGTAAATACTTAAAATTCAGCCTTGTTTATTTAAAACTTGATCAGATGCTAAGATGATGGTTTTTCTGGAGGTTAATATGTAATTATATATACTGAATATACGTTGTTATGCTCTCCAGACACATCATCATAAATAATTCTGTGCAAACCATCACTCTTGAATGACCTCATCACCCATTCAGTTCCATATGGTTACTACTGCATGCACTTATTGTGTTTTCTGATTTATATGTGCACAGAGTCGCGCTCAGTTGCGAGAAAGCCTTGTCGCCGCAGAACTATGATGCTCTGTGTCTTTTCCATTGCTTGCCTTCCAAGAGATTGCTTTTGTTTTGGAAATGATTTTTGAATGTGACATGAATGCATTCATGAATGCGAGTATGTGTGTGGTCTTCATATACATATACAGTGTTTGTTTGTTTACTGTTTTTCCATAGGTAATTTTAAGATTACATCTGGAAAATTTTGTCTTTTTTTCATGTATTGTTTTTTTGATATTGAGAATTTGTTTTCTTTAAGTCCAATAATGTTTTCGGTCTTCTCACTTTTTTTTTTTATCACTCACCCTTTTTTCAATCTTGAGCTGACTTTATTTGAAACAAAACTCGACTTCAAAACATGAATCTTTGAGCATGAGTGTCTCACAGTTAAAGAGCTGCACGCTAAGCAGCACTAATTATCTCTACTGGTGTAACTGTACTGGTGTAAACTGCAGCACTCAAGTCAGAACAACTGATTTTTACTCACATTTGGATAAAAGTGCAATAATTACTCATTGAACTCTCGGAGCGAATGCGAGGAAGTGTGGATGGGGGTGTGATTTTTTTGCCCTCTGTGCCAATTTTTCTTGTGTTTGTGCACAGTAACACTGCGATGCAACCATTCACACGGCTGCCAGTGTGATGCAAAGACCTTTGTGTTACAGCTGGAAAGACAGCCACACAGCCACACACACACACACACATTTGGATTAGCACTTGCGCATATGCTCTGGTAAGAGTCCAAAATGAGACAAAGCGCTCTCTCTCTCATCTCCATTCATGCTTTTTATTCTTTCTCATCATCATCAGCTAGATTGTGCTGATGTAATATTACGCAAATCTCAGAAAAAGGGCCTTAACTCATTTTAACCCCACTGAACTGTGCAGTTTTGCCTATGGGCTCTTGCTTACATTTAATTATGTATTTGAATTGGTTTAAGTGAAGCTCTTCATGATGGGATTTGCTTCAGTCTCACGCTAGACTCAGACGGCACGTTCACAGTCCATTTGCTGACCGTCTGATGTGTATTGTGCACTAAACTGACAATCTCTTCGTAAATATAAGGGCTAATAGACTAGACCTTTTTCCATTTGCACAAGTATAGTAAAGAAAGTGGCAGTTATGGATGTATGTATATATATATACAACCTGCCTATGTATATCTTATATCCATTAGTGGACAGTTCACGGTGGTTTTCTTTTTTACTTTTCAGCATTCTGTACTTTTTTTATTTTTGGGAAGACGCTAATATCTAGGGCAGGACTGGTGCTGAGCTGCCGTTAATGTACGCAGGGAAAGTGTTTGAACTGACAAAAGAAAGCAGAGAGTGGGTATAATTATTCAGATGAGTATTCACAACTCCTTTTGAAATCAGAGGAGAACTCCTAAACTTCTCTTCAGGCTCCGAGACATCACACTTCAAAAAACACATGACTTTTTCCCTCAGCGGGTTTTACGCTCACCGGGGAGAAGGGTGGGTGGAACGCAAACCCATGCAAATAAACTTCAAAATAACTGTCCTGTCACCGAAATCAAACACACATACACTGAACAGGGGGAATTACTGGTGCAGATGGTAAAAAATGCAAGAGCACTTCAGTTTGTACTAAAAAGAGCAGATGTCTTTACAATTGTCATTCTGGGAATACCTGTGTATTATACAGAAGATAACAAGGGACAGAAGCAGAATTTGGTTTTGGATGGATTCCAAATGCCATTTTTGCACCTTTGAAGCGAGCTGCAGGAAGGTGATGGTACTCCTTGGCTCATTCCAAACTAAAATTAGTAGCCTCTTTATTAGAAAATGTAGGTAAATTGAAATGTTCCTGGGGTTTAAACTAAAAGTAGTAGGGCATAGTGAGATCACTTTGATGGCCCCACCAGGTGACTAGCTCATGATTTGACAGAAGAAAATCTTAGAGAATGCTGACATGCTGTGTTATTGGGATCTGTTTGTGCAGTCTTTCTATTGTAAAAGATGAGCTGAAAGTGATGCAAACACATTGTCATTTGCAAACAGAGAAAAGACTGAGAGGGAGGAAGAGAGACCGAGAATTTGGAAGAGAGCAGGAGAATGGAAGGGCCATATCCTTGGTGTGGTGGTAAATATGTAATCTGTTGTTCTATGCCAGAGAAAAGAGCAGCTTTTTATTGTCGGGCTTCTGGGTGTCTTTAGGCAATTTGCACTAAATCAGTATTGAGCAAATTAATAAAAGACTGTAAGTGTTAATGTATTATCCTATTATGCTCCTAATCAGTTTGACAGATTATAATCAGTGTTATTTTAATACTATTTATCTGCTATTAGAATATTTATTAATGTTTTGAATGGGCTTTTGTCATTTAATCATTTATTTTTAAAAATGTCTATTTAACTTTAATGTTTTTTTGTTTTAGTAATTTTAAATACTTTAACTTATTTTATTTCAACATTTCAATTTTTTTATGTAATATTTATATTTTATTTTAGCTTAATTTCAATTAACAAAAAATATTAATTAGTTGAAGAGCTCCCGTATAGCATTTTCTATTTTAAAGATCTCCTCCCCTCTGAGTGCCTAAATTTTTGGTACCAACATCCTTGTTTCCAAGAGATTTTCCTCTCCTACCCTTACTGAAAAGAAGTATATTTTAAGTTTATTTTATTAAGTATACTTAAGTAAAGTTCAAGTATACTTTTAAGTATACTTTATGTAGTAAGTATACAAATATCAGTGTACTAGTAGTATACTTGTAAGTGTACTATTTCAATACTCCTTGGGACTAAATTGGCCCACTTTCTAGTATAGAAGTATACTTTTATATAAATATACTTTAAGTATAACAGTAGTAAACTTTGAGTACACAACTAGTTTACCTCTATGTGTTTAGTTTGTACTGCAACTATACTAAAAGTGAACTTAAAGGTATACTGATAGTTTACTAATTAGATACTTGTAGTGTTTTTAGTACACTTTGAAGTATAGTCTCAGTAAACTAATAGTTTAGTAGTTTTACACTGCAAGTATACTCGTAAGTTCTTTAAGTGCACTTTACATCATACTTTAAGTATACTACTACGTCCCTATTTAGGTATTAATTTGTATATATTTTGTTATATGAATATCTGAACATACAAAACATCAAATGAAAGTACAGGGTATCTGCTTATTCTAGCTTCATGCATTCTTTTTTTAATAAACATTTGAATGTGGGTAAGTTTCATAAATAAAAAAGAAATAAATAAATAAACAACATTTTAAACAAAAAGCTGAAAAAAGACTATGAATTGGATTCAGAATGATAATCAAAACGTAGATGTCCAAAAGCTTGACAATCATTATTACCTCTTCATGGGTCAACATTTTATTCCACAATGTTACACAATTTTGATGCTGTTTTATGTCTGATGATCATGTTAGATTATGTGTGAAAGCATCTGTTGTTTTTCGGTTTCTTCTTCGCTGTTTCCATGTTTTGGAAATTCTGTACAGAAGATGTGTAATAGCGCCCCCTACCGTATAACAATGAAAACATTCTCGGAGCCAGTGTTGTGCAAGTTACTTCCAAACTGTATTACATTATAGATTACTTGTTACTGTTATTTAAAAGTAATTCCTTACCTTACAATATTACTGTCTCATATTGTAATGCGTTACATGACTCCTGTATTACTTTTGAGTTACTTTCACTAAAATAACGGAAGTAGAACTTAACATTCTAAAATGACAAAATGTACTGCAGAGCATTTTACATCCAGTAGAGGGTGATATGGTGTATCATAATGACTGTGGGCAATCCAGGCTACTAACAATATAGCTTATAATTGGCAAAGTGAAGGCTCAAGACAATGCAAGAAAGGATGACAGCCAGAATCACAAACGATCCAAGTCTGTTAAAAGTATGGTAGAGGTAAAGTGATTATCTGGCAATATCTGTGAATAGCTTGGGTCTATTCATATTAGACACAACAGGACTATATGTAAACTCTAATGCCATGACAAGATGTGCATACGTCCAGCTCACGAATGTACAGTCTCCTGCCATCTTCACCCATTAGCCACTTTTCCACTGGCCAGTGCGAGCCGGGGCTTACAGCGAGCCGGGCAGAGCTAATAGCCTCGGACCTCGAGCACAGAGGCCGAAATCATGCCGCGTTTCCGCTGTCCTGTAAAACCCGCCCTAAACACACCTTCACTGGACTACGGATTCGTTAATGTCTCGCAGTCTTGCTGTTTTTTTTTTCTTTGAGCAATTACATTTTGGGCTAAAAGTGTGTTGTAATGCAAGCATTACTGAACATGTACAGAGTAAAATATTACTGAAAATTGATTAGTAATGCCTTACACTACTGCGTTACAGCAAAAAGTAATCAGTTACTGTAATGCAATACTTTTGTAACGCGTTACTCCCAACACTGCTCGGAGCACAAGTAGGCTATAGCTCAAATAAATATAGACTTTTTCTAAGCATAATCAAGTATACTTAAATGTCATTTTTAGTATATTTCTGAGAAGTACATAAAGCCCATGTCTGAGAAGTACATAAAAAGTAGACTGAAAGTATACTGGGCGATATGGTGTAGCATAATGACTGTGGGCTATCCAGGCTACTAACAATATAGCTTATAATTGGCAAAGTGAAGGCTCAAGACAATGCAAGAAAGGATGACAGCCAGAATCACAAACGATCCAAGTCTGTTAAAAGTATGGTAGAGGTAAAGTGATTATCTGGCAATATCTGTGAATAGCTTGGGTCTATTCATATTAGACACAACAGGACTATATGTAAACTCTAATGCCATGACAAGATGTGCATACGTCCAGCTCACGAATGTACAGTCTCCTGCCATCTTCACCCATTAGCCACTTTTCCACTGGCCAGTGCGAGCCGGGGCTTACAGCGAGCCGGGCAGAGCTAATAGCCTCGGACCTCGAGCACAGAGGCCGAAATCATGCCGCGTTTCCGCTGTCCTGTAAAACCCGCCCTAAACACACCTTCACTGGACTACGTCACACAATACAAAGTTCCACCAGCGAGAGGGAGATGAATGAAATAAATCGCTAAACAAATATATCAGAAGCTGTCGTTCAGTCTTTATTTACAAACTTGGACACCACACGCGGCTATTGACTGACCACGAACAGGAAATATAACTTATTTGCGGCATTTTTGATTCGTTAATGTCTCGCAGTCTTGCTGTTTTTTTTTTCTTTGAGCAATTACATTTTGGGCTAAAAGTGTGTTGTAATGCAAGCATTACTGAACATGTACAGAGTAAAATATTACTGAAAATTGATTAGTAATGCCTTACACTACTGCGTTACAGCAAAAAGTAATCCGTTACTGTAATGCAATACTTTTGTAACGCGTTACTCCCAACACTGCTCGGAGCACAAGTAGGCTATAGCTCAAATAAATATAGACTTTTTCTAAGCATAATCAAGTATACTTAAATGTCATTTTTAGTATATTTCTGAGAAGTACATAAAGCACATTTCTGAGAAGTACATAAAAAGTAGACTGAAAGTATACTTTCCTATTTTTTTTAGTTTAAAAGAAGTATACCAATAGCACACTTGAATAAACTTCTTTTTCGTAAGGGTAGTGTAACCCTGTATATGCGGCACACAATAATGACGCGAGTGCCATCACTAAAATGGAATTGAAGTGGTTGTTTTGCTTTTTGTACCATGTTTGGTAGAACATCAAGCAATTAAATGGTAATTTACCTGCAGAGCAAGAAATATGTTGCTTGCAACAGGATCAGGAAGTTCTTTTCACTTCAAAGCCAGCTGTTCTGTGCACAGATGGCATATGAAAACCCTTCTGACATGCTATATTGAATTTCCTGTGAAATCGCTTGAATATGCTGTTGAAGAGGTCAGTTAATTTAGTTGAGTATTCAAATGAGTCATGCAAATGCGTGTTTTGGGTTTGTCATGCAATTGATTTTAGACTCCAAACATACATGTGAATTTTAAATTGAAAGTTCAATTTATATGTATTAAAGGGGCTGTCCAGTCAAAAATGAAAAATGTTTTGGACACCATTGACTTTCATTGTGTGGACAAAAACAAACATTTTTCAAAGTACTGTATTGTCTGTTTTTCACAGGGAAAAAAAGTTAAACAGATTTGGAATGACATGGGGTGACATGGAACATTTGAAACATCTTTGTTTGTTTGTTTTTTTTGTTTGTTTTTTTTCCGCGAAAGAAAGTAAGTTAAACAGGTTTGAAACGACATGGAATCATTGGAATGTCTTTCATTTCCACAGAAGAAAAAGTTACACCGGTTTGGAACAACACAAGAGTAAATTATGGAGGAATTTAAAGTTTTGGATGAACTATTGCTTTTAATGTGTTTTTCAGTATAGCCCATAGGCACATCTGAGTCCAGACATGTAAAGTCTATGTCCTGATGGATGTCATCAAATTATAATGAGAATTAATGGATGATGGAAAACAGCTTCAGGAGATTTTCATGGGTCAAGACGTTTGTGACATTCCTGCCTTCGGGAATGATGTCCACTGTCTATGCTTCAAAGTGCCGAAAGGTCACGGTCTCTGCTGCACAATGCTAGTGCTAACTGTCGTGTCCACTCCGTGCAGTGACTGTGTCTTAATTAAATTAAGCTGTTGTAATTTCCTGGCACACACTGATAGAGCTGTTTTAGAGCCGCAGGACTATGAGCCACTGTGTACCTGATAGTGGATTAGCATTTAGACGACTACTGCCAGGCCATGTTGAATATTACTCCTCACCAGACTCTCTGGTCATTCCTTTTCCTCTCTTTTTTCCTCTTAAAACTCATTTCATCCTCCCCCAGGGTATGGCAGTGTGCCGAACTGTCTGTCCGTGGGGGTCGGCGGCAGCCCCGCAAACCAGAGGACAAGGGGGAGAAGAGAGGAAAGAATTTTAGGCCCGTCAAAAAGGGAAGAGATGAGTACCTTATCGCTCCTTGTTTAGTTTATCTGTCGTGTCCAGGTTCTTCATGAATCATCCAGGACAGGAGCAGAGTCTTGTCTCTCTCTTTTTTAGTTTTACATCTCTCCAATTCTTTTGTGAGTGAATGAGCAGAACATGGAGTCTGAAGTCCCCTACTCGTCCTTTGAGTGTCCGGAACCAGGGACGCTGGCGTGAACATTCACTCGCAGCAGGAACTGAATTTAAAACTCAGCAGTGTGACAGTCGTGCTGCATCTCTGAATGACAGGAGAGACGAGGACATGAATAAAGTGACATTAAAGTTTAAAACTTCATGAGACTTAATTTCCAGGAATCTAATCTATTCTAATCTATTCTAATCTAATCTAATCTATCTATCTATCTATCTATCTATCTATCTATCTATCTATCTATCTATCTATCTATCTATCTGTCTGT
>NW_015549612.1:779553-779800 GCF_001515605.1 Sinocyclocheilus anshuiensis
CTATCTATCTATCCATCTATCTATCTATCTATCTATCTATCTATCTATCTATCTATCTATCTATCTATCATTGTTTCTCTATCTGTCTGTCTATTGTTCCAGCTATTATTTTATAATTTGTTCTATCTGTCTTTTATTCTATCTATGACATTCAGTCTTTCCTCTCTAAAGATATGCTATAGACTTCCTCTCTGCAGACACACACACACACACACACACACACGTTTACTTAGCTATCTAAATGGGG
>NW_015549612.1:780578-781036 GCF_001515605.1 Sinocyclocheilus anshuiensis
ACTTTTGGGTACAAATTTGTCCCCAAAATATGGTTAAGTAGGTACACACACACACACACACACATCCATACACTAATCCCACTCCAGCTGGTCTGATCATGTTCACTCCTTTAAACTACTGCGATAGCAGCATTCAGGGGTTCATATATTGTCAATATTGCAGTGCGCCACAGCAGAATTCACACACATGGTGTCCGTCGGTCTGTTGCATCTCCATTTCCTTGTCCTTCAGCTCACATTATCTAGGGTTGGACTAAAAACAGTGTGTTGAATCCGTGGGCTGTCTTCCCTGGCGCCTCCAGGCTGTTGGCACCATCGTGCTAAGATGGTCCACTGTGTCTGTGGGAGTCTGAGTCTATCTGTGCGGCCCTACTTGGCATCTCCAATCCGAAACCTGTCCATTCACCAGTACCAGCTGCCCCCCCCCCTACATAATCCCTCATGCCAGTGGTGCCCTT
>NW_015549612.1:781307-800923 GCF_001515605.1 Sinocyclocheilus anshuiensis
GAGCTCCAATCCAAAACTTGTCCATTCACCAGTACCAGCTGGCTCTCCCCCTACATAATCCCTCATGCCAGTGATGCCCTTTGGTTACCACCCACCCCCCCGGCCACCTGCTGCGGACCATGCTGGTATTTGATAAAGTAATGCCAATTGCGGACTGCCCAACATGACCACTTCACCCACATGCCAGCAGGATGCGGTTCATGACCCAGTCACATGCTCTCACTGTATTATTTTAGATCCGACAACCTGCTAGGGAGGATTTGTAGACGTGAAGTCCACGCTCCACAGGGCTCTTGTGATTTGAGTGCTGTTTTAGTGGTTCGCAACACAGGAGTCATTTAGTAGGAGTGGCTTGCTTTTCACAGATAAAAGAACAGGTGTCATTTTATATGTCTGTACTTACGTTTCTTTGAGCGTGTGTGCATGTGGAAGGAGAAAAGATAGAGAGAGGTGGAGGAAAAGAGGGAGAGAGAGATCTCAACAGTATATTGACAGCCTAGATCATATCATAGAGCCTCAAAACCTGCAGCCATAGTCTCTGATGGAGTGTGTGAGTGGCTGTGTGTGTTCCCGCCTGTCGTCAGCTGGAGCCGTTGAGATTAGATTGACAGAGAGGGAGGGAAGGGGACTGTGGAGACATCTCTAAAGACTCCTGATAGAATAGGCTGATAATGCCAAAGTGAGAGGAGAAAAGATAAATTTAATAGCTTGGCCTTCCTTATCAGAGTCCCAAAACAGGAGGAAGGGACTGAAAGACAGCCATATGAGAGAGAGGAGACTGGAATGGAAGTTGAAGCCTTGGGCTAGTTTGTACGCTACTTTGTTCGCTAAACAGTTGCGTGTGATATTTCAATGCAAAAACCTGCATCTTATTCACCAACCACCCACAGTCCAGATAAACAGAGTGCTAAATGTGCTACAATAGTGCTACTCTGTATTTAAATTCAGCCATTGTCAATGCAGACACGCCTCCTTTTTATGCAAATTAGGCTCATTATAGATTTTTACTCAAAACTCAGTGCTAAATGCCTGTAGAACTTAACAGCAAGCTATTATTACCTTCGGAAAGCTGGTGTTAAACTGCATTTCATTTCAGAGAGATGTTTGTGTATATTTTCTATTGAATATGGCAGCAATTATTAATTAAATGATAATCATATAATGGAGAAAAGCCTTATATTTTTATCCAGACTTTGAAGATGACTGTATACCGACATGAGATTGCAAAAAAAAAAAAATTTTTGCAATCAGTGTGTATTTTATATCAGCTGTCTAGAATCAAATTTAGCTATGCCAGATTCATGAATTAGCCACTTTTATCAGTGAAATAAGTTTGGAAAATGATCTGAAATTGTTTGCTGTTCAGTTTGATTCATTCATCACTCGTGCACTGAATCGTTTGCAGTGAATTCTCACAGTGAAGTAGTGGCGGGGTATTTTATAAGATATAGCACTGGATTAGGTGCATATTTACCTACAATGCAATGTGGGGGGGGGGGACTAGCAGAAGCCTTCTCTTGTTTGTCAGTGACAAAGCAGCTTTTTATGGTGTGTTCAAATTGTGAATGATTGTACTACAGGTAAAGACAAGTAATGTCCATTTATATCCAAAACTGTATTAAAGGAGAGTATCAAAATATGGGCTTTTTTAATGAGTGGCTTATGTCCCAGTACTAATGAAAGACTAGAAACACTCAGGTTCAATACGAAACGTTTACAGTATTACCTGAATTGCATAAAGGTAATAATATACACAAAATGTTACATTATTTCATGACGAAATCAGACTAGGTGTACTGTATAAACAAACCCATTCAATGTTATTTTAAAGTAAACTGACAAAATTCACTCTTCTGGAAACATGCATTAATTAACTTGAAGCAGTCATCCATTATTGAGTTTGAGCAATTCAAGTGACATTATTAAAACAACTTACTACACTCTGGAACTATAAGATTTGACAGTTTTTGTCCTCTTTTTTTGTCTTTTGTCTTTAATCTGTCATGATCATGATCAGAAACGGTACGTCCCAGCTGGAGTATGAATGATGGGATCGTTTGATGAATCACCCTGATAAAATAGTACAACCCCCTGTGATTATGAGTCTGATGGAGTGTTAACAGGGGGCGATTCTCAGGAATTTTCAAAAGTAAATGAAGTAAAGCGGAGTAGTCTCATCAGGAAGACATCTCCTTTTTAGGTGTTAGATTTGGATAGTTTATGCACAGTAGGCCTTATAGTAGAGTCTGAATATACATGAAAGGCACATGCATTTGTTCCTGGATAAATTATTACAGTTTAAATGTGAAATTCTGGCCTGCCTTTTTTGACAATGACTTTTAACTTCTCCGTACAGCTCATGTCATGTGCTGCAAACTATAAATATCTCTTCTTTCTGTTTTTCATGCTTTCTCCACTTGATGACACCTGCTATTCAGGTAAGACAGCACTGCATAATATTCCTGTTATTTATTTGCTGTGGCACAGGTGGCTCATTTATATGCTAAGGAAAAGAGTAAAGCACTTTGCACGCATACGTGCGCGCAAAGAGTGAACCCTTCTATTATGATTGAGCGCACACTATGTTTACATCAATCAAGTCTGACAAAGTACACTTCAGTAGCTTGTCGATACTTGTCGTAGTTCCGACACCCATTTGCAGGTGGTCCTGTCATCGCTCAGTATGCATCCCAACAGCTGCTCAATGGCAGAATTCAAGAGCTGATATAGATATGAATTAAATATGAGAACAAGGAGGCTTATATGTTATAATTGAAAAGATCAGTGTCAGCTCAGGCCAGTTCTGCAAAGAACAGACATTTCCATTGCTGATATATAATGTCTACTGACTCAGACCAGAGGGGAAGGTACATAGCTCTGTAACTGATTTCTTTAAATGCCTAATCAAAGGATTGATAGCAATTTTTTTTAAAGCTGAGAGTCAATCACATCTGTAGTGTATCAAGAGAGACCTTTTTTAACACATTACAGTCTTTGAATAGCTCAGAAAGTGCTTTGCCAGGGTCTAAATTATTAATACTTTCATCTTGACCGTTAACCTCTTTCCTGCCGTTTTTATTCTTAACCCTTGGCCTATAGACCACTCAAGATGATAAATGTGTTTCTGAACTGGTTCTGGCTTCCCAGGTCCTACACTCTTAAAAATAAAGGTGCTTCACGATGCCACAGAAGAACCTTTTTGTCTAAATGGTTCCATAAAGAACCTTTAACATCTGAAGAACCTTTCTGTTTCACAAAAGGTTCTTTGTGGCGAAATAAGGTTCTTCAGATTACAAAAAGGTAAGAAAGAGATGGTTCTTTAAAGAACCTTTGACTGAATGGTTCTTTGTGGAACCAAAAATGGTTCTTCTATGGCATCGCTTGAAGAACCTTTTGAAGCACCTTTATTTTTAAGAGTGTAGTCTGGGTCAGGAGTTTTTTGCATGGCTTTTAACCTTGGCGAGAGTTTGTGGCATGACCAGAATACTTGATGTGCTATTTTAGCAAATGCTATTTTTGCAGAGCCTTAAAATAGAAATCCGCCCAAACGATTTCTTTAATACTGAGATCCAAACTGTCTGTCTTCTGTGCGAGCTAAATTTGGCTTGGTGGTATCTGTGGCTTTATTCGAAAAGAGGAGAGATGAAGAGACATCGTTTTCCATTTCGCAGACTCTTAAATGTATCCCAGCTGAGGCACTTTGCAGAAATTCAGACCTGATTAGATCATTTCAGTTAAAACGTCCTTTCCACAACATGTTGCATTCTCATTGTGTCACAGAATTCTCCAAGCATTGTATGGTTAAGCCCGACACATACTCTGCACCAACGCTTAAACAGGCAAGGATTTTTTTTTTAATCTCATTGTGCTCTGAAGCAGTGTAGCTGCAAGGGGCACTTCTGTGGTCATTTTTCTCTTTCAGGTCACCTAGTTGTTATTCCAGGACAGTTTCAGAGAATACTGTTAACCAAGTTCGTTAAAGTGGTCCTATTATGCTCTTTTACAACGTCTTGATTTTGTTTTGGGGGTGTACTAGAACAGGCTCTCATACTAGGTTGTTCGAAAAACACATAATTTTTCACATATTTTACATTATTACAGCACCTCTCTACCCAGTCTAGCATGAACGACTCGAATAGTTCCTGTATCAAATGAAGGCCCATCCTTTGAAATACGAAATGTGCTGTGATTGGTTAGCTGGGCTAGTGTGTGCTGTGATTGGCAGCACTTGACGCCTGGTCGGGAAATGCCCTTACCATAGTCGCTTGCGAGCTTCAGTGTAAATATGGCGTCAAAATCAAATCAATTTGAGCGCGATTTAAACCCGGATGATTGTAACCACTCTAAGTTCGTCTGCCTTGGGAAAGCTAGCGTGTCTCCAACATAGTGATAACACTTATTGCCTTCTCTAGTGCAGCTCAACCAGGTCTCAGCTCATTCGTCGATATTTGTGATATCACAAATCACGGAAAATATGCGTTGTAGTCCAAACGAGTCATTCGTTGTCGTTTTTGAAAAGTGATTTCTGTTAAATAAAATTTGACTTTTGAATTGGACTTTGAGCTTTGTAACTTCGCAGATCTTTTTTATGCTCAAACAGCAACATAGACTAACTAAAGTTGAAAAAGTGAAAAAGCATAAGGTCCATTTTCACCACTAGCTACCTGAATAGTCAAAGTTAAAGCGAGTGGTTATTGCTATCTACCTGAATAAGTTGAAGTAAACATGTATATCTAATTACCTGAATAAGAGAACATTTAATTAGTAGCTACTTAAAAAATTGCTTCGTTACATTGAATGTTTACAGCATACTGTAGCTAGCGGCCTGAATGATGAGTTACTTAAAGTCAACATGTATAGTTAGTTACCTGATAAATTAGTTAAAATCTAAATTTGTAGTTTGTTACCTGAATGATTACTTAAAGTGAATGTTTATCACTAGCTACCAGTAAACATTTGCAGCCAACTGCCTGAATAAGAAGCTATAAGGTGAATATTTATAGCTAACTACCTAAGTAATATAGTTAGTTAAATTGAATGTAATAGCTAGCCACATGAATGATTTGTTGATGTGAGCATTTATTGCTAGCTACCTAGCTTTCTAAGCAAGTTTTTAAATGAATAAGTGGTGAATGGAACTTTTTGGTACTTTCATTCTACACAATGCAATCAGAAAGTGTGTGCAGTTATATAAAATGTATTATGATTAATATTTCATTATGCCAGAAGCGACAGCAACTCACCTCTTTGATAGCGCAAGATATTAACCAGAACAACCTGTCAAATGGATGTTGTGTGTATTAGAGCACCAAACCTATCCGAGTTAATTATTTGATACGATCAAGCCGAAATTTTCTCATGCATTTCTACTCATCCATCCAAAGTAAAGTTGAAATGGCTCTTTCTTTCTTTCTTTCTTTCTTTCTTTCTTTCTTTCTTTCTTTCCAAAGAAAAGTGCAGAAAATATTGTTAACCTTGAAGGTTCTGAAGTGAGAATTACGTGATGCGGAATGTTATGCTTGCGTGAACAGCACACTGGGTCACAAAGCATGAGCTATATATGCTTTTCTACCATAAATATGGCACTGAGGGCCTGTCAGCTAAGACGTTAGCATGTCACATGCATGACAGCTCCATCATTTTAACAGTATGTTCTACATAAATGTACAGCTTCAAGCCTGAGAGGATGCCTATGGCAGAATCAGTTCTGAGTGTGACAGAAACAGAATAATGCATTTTTTTATGTTTATCTGTCAATATGAGATGGAGTATATGTGTGAGATGGATATAAGTGTAAACGCACTCATGTATAAAGACCCTGATGGATGATAAACTGATCCCTCACGCCTCTAGCAATATGCTGCAGCTAAAAACAGCAAATTGACAAGAAGGAAAAACTACACTGTGTTTTCTTACATTAAGATAATATTTGTGTTTTTTTTTTCATTTGCAGTTTGTCATGCTGTAATGAGCACATATCATGTTTTATTTTATATTTTATGTGCAGCTATTTGATATATAGTGTCCAGTACTTTGTGTAGCCACATATAGCCTATTTTGATTATTTCTTGGCATTGAACCTTTAATCGGAAAATATGAGGAACACAATTACAATGTGTCTTGACGTTTTAATGACAGAAAGCGCATCTGACACTATCACCTGGGCTGTTTATAACAAATATGAAAATTTGCAAAGGAAAAAGATGATTCTGTTGTTATTGGAACATTTTAAGAAGCATTTATAGGAGGTAGATTTCTCAGTTGACTCTGCATTGGGGGATGTAGCAAAAACATTCGCTTTTTTTATAAATAGAGAGCAGATGGGATTGTGACATGCAAGCGCAGGCCAGATCCGAACCTGTGTTCTCATGAGCTAAACACCTTATGTGTCTGCTCTGGCGACCTCTTCTCTTTTAACCTCAGACATGAAGGTGTTGTTGTGTGTGAGTTCATGAAGCAAGGCTTTCGCCATCCCTAAAAATAAAAACTCAATCTCAGTGATGTTCTGTGAACTATCGTCAGGATGTAGCCTGTCCAGAGTGTCAGAAAGCTGCCGGCAGCAACACGCCGCAGGTCAATACGACCAAAGTGTCAGAGACTGTATAAGACTGCGATAAAGCAGACATTACACCAGCTGCTGGGGCTGTTTCACGTGAAAGTACTGTCAAAGAGAAAATAGCTTTTCACTTTTTCCTGCCACTCTCTTGCACAAATGCACTTAGTCCATTCAAGTCCATTGAATGTTCTATATCTCTCCAACAGTAAATTACCTTTTTTTCAAAAGTAGAGTGATTTATTCACTTGAATCTGTTTGGATGGTTCATTTAAATGAACAGATTCAAAACAATAATGTTTTTTACCATTGTTACAAACATTGAACATGATGTGGTTGAAGGACAGAGTGACTGAAAATTATCCACTCAATCCTCATTTTCATAGTAAATATTTTTATATTTTGGGCCAATAAATTCTGTAAAAAGTTGGTAAAAAAAAAACAAGTTAGATTTTTTATTTGTTTGTTTATTTATTTATTTAGATGAGGCTAATACAAGTCTGAGCATAATAAATACTGAGATAGACTGTAAGAGAAACTTACCTTGGTTTTAACCATGTGGTCAAAAAGACTATGAAGATCATTTTTTTTGTGATGTCAAAAGATCAAAGCATTATTTTGAAATGGGAAAATTACAACAAAAAAAATGCTAAAAGTGAAGGACAAATCCTACAGTACAAATTTAATTAGAAGTAGCTGAGCATTTATTTGACTGGAAGTTTCCTAGGAACAGGTAGACGTTTGGTGAGCACTGGTGTAACTTTTACTTATTTATACTGTAGTATGGATTTGTTTACCTGTGTAGGCTACTTAAAGTTAATGGCAACTCAGCCCTGAAAACCAAGGATCAAGGATTTCATGTTCTCTAAACTGCATCACTAATGCTACTAACCCAAGGACATAAACATACACAGGCACAGTTCGATCTCAAACTGCCTTTTGACCCACAAACAGTTCATTTTCTCTGTCAGTTCTCTGTTCTCTGTCGGTTCAGTCCCAGAAGTCTTCTGTGTTTACGTGCACTTGTGAGGTTCTTCTCTTCATATCCGTGCAAGAAGAATCATTCATTAAAGATCTTAAGCCTACCTGGGCACTGTCTGCTGTAACACTGCTCAGATGGAGCCATTTTGTTTTAGTACGTTGAGCGTGTAATTGACCACAGCCACCCACTCGACAACTCATCTCGCTTCTCTCGCTCTCCTACTTCAGATTTATCTCCAACCGTATATCTGTTCCTTTAATGTCTGTTCATTTCACCCTCTCTTTCTTTCTATGTGAGGCTGGTGTGAATCTGCGTTATATTCTTTGACAACCAAATAAATGCTCTCTCCCCATCTGCCATTTATTCATTCGGCTGCTTTGAAAACTCTTAGATGATGTATTTGTTCTTTGTTACACATGCGGTTCAGTTTTCAAATTTCAAACTTTTTATATTAAAAATGCATTAAAATGACTGATATGCACCTGGTTTGAAAAATTCGAGACTGCTGAGCTAATAATATTATGAACTTCCAGACTGACAGAGATTTTTTTACAGTGCACACATTAAAACTGAACTAATAATCCTTATGTGTACATTGTTAGCATTATAACCATAAAATAATATTTGCTAGTCCTATTTTCTTACACTTACAGGCTAACAGGCTAATACAGTCATATTTGAAGTCATCATCATGCATAGAATAAGGCAATCCCTAAATAACATCTTCAAATGCTAAATGTACATTCAATAACATGTGGCAGTAATGATGTTGCCAGGAAGTGATTCTGGTTTAGAGCAAATTAGGTTGTGTTTATTTTGCTTCTTTTGTAATAGACCATTGTATGCTGTCGTTTTCTGATAAATTATGTAATAATTTGCACCTTTTGTAATTTGGTCGTGACTAAGCTATCACTAGAGCCCACAATATTACAGGTAAACAGTGTAGTGAGAGAATGAGTCATTAGCCTTTATGAGTTTATATTCCTGAAAGTGCAATTATGTAGGCAATGATGACACATTGCCAATAAAATGTAGGTTGTGTTTTATGAGGCTGTGTTGAGGAAGCTACTCAAAGATTAAGCTAGATAAGCTACTAACTACTCATACAGAAAAAAAGTACATTATTGTTTTCATGTATTGTTTTGAAAACGTTGTCTTATGGTTGGAGAATGTCATAACCTGCTGTATAGAATCATTCACAAGCTTCACATGTAGGTGTTAAAATTAATTCAAATAAGATCTTCTTCATCGCTGGCAAACAACCGGATCGGCAGGTTTGATTTCAGTTTGATATTGCCAGTTAAATATTCTCTGTATCCAGCACTGCTTCTGTTCTCTGTGTTTAGAGTTTTTCAAACTTTGTAATGCAAGAGACAATTTTTACTGTGTAAGTGGGATAAAGTGTGAAAAAAATAAGTGTGGTGATATAAAATATTTTTTTTTCATTCTACTGAAAATAGCTAATAGCTTGTTTCGCTCCCAGTTCCAAATCCGTAAGACCTTTGTTCGTCTTCGGAACACAAATTAAGATATTTTTGATGAAATCCGAGAGCTTTCTGACCCTGCATAGTCATCATTAAAATAGATCATGTGACATCAGTGGTTCAACCGTAATTTTATGAAGCTACGAGAATACTTTTCTTGTGCAAAAAACTCTTGTGCAACTTCACGAGAGTATGTAGAACCCGAATGCGCTGCGCCTTGTTTACGAGCAGAGGAATGCACATGTATGCGTCGTGGTACTCTCGTGAATGCGCGGCTGAGACTGACCCGGAATACAAGAAATCGTGGAATGTTGTTGTCGTTATTTTTGTTTTCTTTGTGCACAAAAAGTATTCCTATAGCTTTATAACATTACGGTTGAACCACTGATGTCACATGGACTAGGTCTATTTTAATGATGTCCTTACTACCTTTCTGGGCCTTGAACCTGGTAGTGGTGTTGCTGTCTATGTAGGGTCAGAAAGCTCTCGGATTTCATCAAAAATATCTTCATTTGTGTTCTGAAGATGAACAAAGGTCTTACAGGTTTGGAACAACACGACTAATGTGAGAATTTTCATTTTTGGGTGAACTATCCCTTTAAAGCTCTTAGATCTTCCTCCATCCAATCAACAACCACTGGATTGAACCAAGCGTCTACATTTTCTTTCTTTTTCAATAATCTGTTTCGTTCAGATGTACATCACAATAGGGAAGAAAAGATGTCGCTACTTTCGTAAGTATTCATTTAAAATATAACACAGCATTTGTCAATGCTTCCATGCTAAAATATCTTTGATAGTGAAAAGCTGATTTTTAAACTAGTATCACTACAATCGCTCTTCTAAGAAACTAAAAGCGCCACTACAAATAGCGAATCTACTATGTAAGACAGCGAAACTCCAAATCAACCCCTTATTTTTTCATCTCTGTCTGTTGTTTCTCTTAGACATCGCAGTGTGCTCAGCGATCGTGAGATAAGACGTAATTAAGGATTGGTGATTTGGATATTAAATCAAATCCTCATCACAGAGGCAGTTTCAGCAGCTGTTTCTTCTTCCGCTGTGTGTGCATGTGTGTGTGTACTCTCTCGTTGGTTCATCTGGTCACAAGCCACATCTGTACTGCATTTCAGCAGCAGCACTGAACTGTGTCTTTTATCTGATAAGAAAAATAAATAAACAAACAAATACATATCAGGGCTGACATAAACAGACAGAGATGAAAAGCACAAGGTGTGGTGGTCAGGGAAGACTAGTGGGGCCACTCATGCTGAAACTTTAATTAAAAGCATTGTTTACTCTTACTGAAGACTCTACAGCCCCGTCTGCCTGAAAATGGTGTGTGTACGCGTGCAGTGGTATGTATTGACAGTATGTGTGTGTGTTGTTCTTGTTTGTGCGGTGCTCTTTAAAGCAGACTGCTGTTCTCCACTGCACACCTCATTTGCAGGAAGTCATGATCTCATTTGCCTGGTGTGCTTTCCATTAGCAAAGAGTGACACTACAGCACTGCAGAGGCGGCGAAGTGTGTGTGTTTTAGTCTTCCCGACAATATCTAGACATTTGCCAACTGCGAACATTTCACATAATGTAACACTTTAAAAGAAGAGTCTGTCTCGATATCACACGTTAAAATATTTATTACAGAATCCAGTGGTTGTGAACTGTTGTTTTTTTTTTTTTTTTTTACAAAACTCCAAGAAAATTTCATTATTTTCAATTCATTAGTTGTGAAGTGCAACTAATCTGTCAGTCCCTTCAGGATGTGGTGATCTCTCTCAGAAATGAATTCAGATTTAACCTATTCATGCATTATTTGTGGTATGTTGCTGCAAAAAGTGTCCCACGGTGCTCTTCAAGATTCAGTTTGAATTGAAAAGCTGTGGAATTTAAATGGATAGTTCAGGTGTCTGTCATCATTTACTCACCCTCATGTTGTCCCATAACATTATTTAGAATAAAATTATTATATATATATATATATATATATATAAATATTAAAATTGCTCTTTGTAACTGGAAATGGCATGGAAAGTCACCAGCTAAAAGGTGTAGAGACCCTGGAGGGTTGCGTACAGTGACTAATCCAGTTTTGAATATTGTTAAAAAAATATTACCAAAGCTCTCATTGCATCCCCAATGCCGTCAGTTCATTTGCTAATTAGTAAAGTTAATTCTGTGAACTGCTGTTTTTTCTGACTCTGCTAAATACAGAATATATAGAACTGCAGAGACTAATGCACTGTTGTCTTAATATTTGCATACTGCATAATTAGTCAACTAAAATATTTACAGATACTCCTACTGTGATTAACACTAATTGTATAATGATTATTGGTGAGCTTTCAAAGTATAGCACAAAAGATCATGAACATTGCAAACTTGGTGCTGCAGTATAAAACATATACTGTAAAATATTTATGACTTATGTTTCTTGCAGAAACTTTTTAGTTAGAAAATGTACAGTTACTTTTGAATGGCTGTCAATAGAGAAAGATGCTTTTTGATCCAAATAGTTTAGTTATAATGTAAAGCAGCAGGAGCGAACTGAGCCATGCTAACAGCCAGCTTTGACCTTTAACCCCTTTCGTCCTGATGTTGATTGTAGCCAGATAAGTCAGGCATAGAAGAAATAAAAACGGATGACTTGTAGTCAAGTAATGCATTTTACTTTGACTTGCAGTGGTCAAATGGCCTCATTTGTTTAGCTGGACAGTGTCTGCCCTTCAAACCGCTCTGTTCTTTGTTTCCTGTGTGACCTAATTATTTGTCCTTCACTCCTGGTTTCTGGGTTCTCTATTAACAGAGCAGACCAGACCTGGAGACACTGTCAGGCCCGTGTTCAGTCACACCGCTGCTGTACAACTGAAACAACTGCAGCTGCTGGTAAAAGGCTCAGTTACTGGACACTGATGTAGAGAATTAATTCCGCTCCGGTTCAGATAAAAGTGGAAAGTAACCCTACAAGGCATGAGTTGATCTGGTTGATTTCGGTTAATTAGCGACCGCTGTCGTAAAGAGATTAATTGCACGGTGAATTATTTCATTATGCGGTGACTTCATGCCGACATAACTGAGACACAAACTGTGGGAGCTGATAAACGGCTGTCCAGCACAGTATTGAAAAAATTGAATGCTTTGAATGTTCCAGCCAGATTTATTTCACTCCCTCACACTGAACATGTTGAGATGGTATATCTTTTTTTTTTCTATGGACATTCACAACTAGGATTGAAGATTGGTTTTAAGAGCTCAATAAAAATGATTCATGAACATTTTGTAGCTCTTAAATGTCAGAAACTTTTATCAGACATGCTCGGCGATGTGTTTAGATTTTTTTGAAGCAGGTGATTGGCTTGGATGAGGGATCAAAGTTGTTCTTTTGAGTCCTAAGGGGTTTGAACGACATCAAGTGCTAAATTCAGATTATATCCGGGGGTTTGAGGGGCATTTTAGGATTTTGAAAGAGAACCGCCACAATCCCTACTGCAAGGCAGCTATTAGAAAAGGTTGTAGTGTTGCCATCTACTGTTAACAAAATTGGCCTGACTAGGGAAAAAAAAAAAAAAACTCAAGCTAATATGTAAAGCAGAGTATTAAGTCTTGGCAAGAAGCAATTAAGAGACACACAATTAACTCACCTTATCTTGCTTTAATGATACCATACCTGAATGAACTTGAAAACATAGTAGTCATCCTATGTGTTAATTGTTCTGTTTGAACAGAAAGAAGGTTTTCAGATTCAGAAGGTTTTACTTTGCCTGGGGCTAAGCTGACTGTTTCAACATATGCAAGAGAGTATAGGATAGAGAGGGTCAGAGGTCACAATATCAGTTTGTTTAATCAATATTGAGTGCAGGTGTGGTATATGGAAAGTACAGATATGTCTCTGCCAAAGTAAGAAACTACTGCATACTCGTTAAAAATAAATAAACACTACCGTTTAAAAGTCTGTACGTTTCTATGCATATATACATACATATATATGTATAGTGTATGCATGTAAAAGAAATAGCTTACGCTGACCATTTATTTGACCAAAAATAGCAATATTTTAAATATTATTGCAATTTTAAAAGATCATTTTCAGTTTTAATATATTTTTAAATGTTATTTATTCCTGTGATGGCAAAGCTGAATTTTGAGCAGCTGCTGCTCCAGTCTTCAATGTCACATGATCCTTCAGAAATCATTGTAATATTCTGATTTGGTGCTCAAGAAACATTTGTTATTATTATGAATGATGAAAACAGTTGCTACTTAATATTTTTGTGGAAACCATGATACACTTTTTTTCAGGATTGTCTGATGAACAGAAAGTTCAAAAGAACAGCATTTATTTGATATAGAAATGTTTTGTAACAGCGTAAAAGACTTCACTGCCACTTTTAATCAATTAAATTATACTTGCTGAATGACAGTATTAATTTTCTTTCATAAAAATATCTCTGAACCCAAAACATTTTAACTGTAGTGTAAAAAAAGTATTGTGTATTTGTGTCATGTTTTTATTCATAATTTAAATGATCAGTAACCAGGGATGTGGTCTAACTTATTTCACTGTGAATCACCCTCTTACTTGTCTTTGAAATCTTTAGAATTACTTTCAGTGTTTTCTCTTTATCTCCTTTAGTCAGTGTTGGACCTGGTCATAGGTGATGTAGGGCGGCAGTGTCACCCCGGCACATAATTCTCCATCTCTCATCCGAACACTGTCTGTTCCAATGAAACGGCTTGACACATTTGCTCTGACAGATTGTACGCACACTTTGGTGTTGCTGAGATGATTATGCTAAAGTGTTTTCTATGCATTCTCCAAGATGCTAGAAGCACATTCAAAATGAATTCATTTTTTCACTCTTTTGAAGTAAGCAGTGAAATTATATTAAATATTATTAATAATAACAATAACACAAATAACAGTGGACAGTACTTCCATACTTCTAAACAAGAACAACAAATCAGCTGTAACAGGCAATTTCACTGTGCAGACTAAAACATGGTGCGTCTGCATAGTTTGATTGATTTAAACCAAACCTCCAGCCTGGGCTGCTCTGACTTGCTGTGAATATATGACCACAATGGAATGAAAACAGGAGGAAATGTTTTACACCCATGTGCTTATTGGAATATAATTTAACAACGGTGCAATTAACCTGCCGATTGAAACAGCAATGCAGTGATTAACATTTCATTGACCGTTATCTACCCTTTTACAGTTCAGTGTGCCGGTTTAGTGCTCTTGTTCTGACCTCTAAGAATTCCCAGCGCTCAATGACTGAACAAATGCGGATCTTTAATTTGCCTTGACTTGGAGAAGCTCCATACAGACCATTACTGTGAGCACCGGAAGTTTAAAATTGGTTTAAACATGGAGGCTTCATCCTTCACTGGCCCATCAGATCCATCGCTGCCACCCACGCTTCTTCCTCCTTCCTCTACAAACAATGATGCAATTTTTCACAGCTCATTTCCATTCATCGCTAATTAATCTGTGAGACACACTAATCAAACCAACGAGCTCTATCAATCACTGGACAGCGAGAGGGCGCCTTCAAATGTGTGTGTGTGTATGTGTGTGTGTGTGTACCCATTTTGGACTGCAGCTCTTTGAGGCTTACCGTTCTGCTGTGGTCTGTACTTTAGAAAAGGGCACGAATAAACACATTATCTGCAGGTGGAAAATATCAAGGAGAATATTTTTAGCGTCGTTAAACATGCACCAATGTTTTTAATGGGCCACCAGCAGCGGTCCTAGCTTACTTAACAAGTTAGTGATTCATTGCATGTTAGTCTAGTGGTAGTTTTATTTAGCAAGTTTGAGAACCTATTTATTTATTTTTATATTTTGCCCCCCAAAAATTGCTCTCGCTCTCTCTCTCTCTCTCTTTATATTCATACATATGTGTGTGTATAAATTAAATTACATGTGTACTTGAATATAACAAATTATAATATTATAGTTTATACTAAAAATATGTATTTATTTATTATTTTATTATTTGAAGAAAAATGTTTAACAAGTTAATGATTCATTTAATGTTAGTGTATTGTTAGTATTGTTTTATTTAGAAAGCTTCAGAACCTATATATATTCAAGGTATTCTTGTGCAAAAACACAAAATAGCAATTGATGTTTTGAAGTTCTGCTTGGTATAATCAGTTATTGAGTTTACATACATTTTTCTATTAGCTGCAATGAACTTTCAGCAGTATTTGAGTAAAATGAACTCATTTCATTTAATAAATTTGACAATAAATTTAAAATTGGGTTTTACAGCATATAGTTCATTTGCGAATTTGCTGTGAATTAAATGTGTACATAATAAAACTGTATTTATTTATTATTTTATTATGTGAAGAAAAATATATTTAACAAGTTAATGATTAATTTCATGTTAGTCTAGTGTTAGTATTGTTTTTATTTAGCAAGAACCTAGCTATTTTTGTTTTATTTTTTTTATTTTTTTTGTAATATTTTGCCTAGCAAAATTGCAGACGTGTGTGTGTGAATTAAATATATGAATTAAATGTATAAATACAATTTACAAATTATGATATTATAGTTTAGAACAGGGGTGTCCAAACTCGGTACTGGAGGGCCGGTGTCCTGAAGAGTTTAGCTCCAACCCCAATTAAACACACCTGAACCAGCTAATCAAGCTCTTACTAGGCATACTAGAAACTTAAAGGCAGGTGTGTTGAGGCAAGTTGGAGCTAAACTCTGCAGGACACCGGCCCTCCAGGACTGAGTTTGGGCAGCCCTGGTTTAGAATAAAAATATGTTTTTATTTATTTATTGAAGTTCAATTAAAATATCTATTTGCAGACTCTAGGCATCTCTGTTTCTGCATAAAATTCAGCTTGCAGTATGTAGTAGGGGACTAGAAGATTACGTTTCATCCTAGTCTAAATTCGCAAACTCAGAGCTGTGAACTGTGAATAAATGTCTATATTTTACATTATAATTTCAGATAAAACACAGCACGCCCTACAGCACAAAAAATGGTTTAAAGTAACTTGCTTTAGGGCACAACAGCAAAAGTCAGAGGGAGGGAGTCTTGTCCGGGACTTGAACCAGAAATCATCCTTTCTGGTTTAAAGCCACAAGCCATTTAGCCATTAGCACATACATCAATAGAAACTGTGGCATACAGCAGTGCACAAGCTACTCAAAGGCCATTTGTCTGTGATGGAAACAAATTGATTGTTTCCACCTGTGCTTTGACCTTAAGGAGCCCTATTCTCAGAGGACACGTCGTTCTTGTGATTTCATTGTGCTTCACGTACTGCTGAGTGTACCAAGCTCTTCACAGCCTCTTCTCCCATCATCTCCCTCTCGCTTGGCTTCTGTCATGCTTGAATTTGTGTAGATTGATTTAGTTGTCCTCGATTGGAGCATCTAAATTCCTTTTTGAACTCTCAGAGTTAGTTGTAACACCGGGGCTGATGAAACAAAAGGCTTTTCTTTAAAAAAAAAAAAAAAAGAGACACAAATGCATATATCCTGTGAGCCTGCGGGGATTATATGCAGAAAATAATCACATTAGTGCTAGAATAGGCTTTTTGTTTTGACCAATACTTCTGTTTTGTTAGTGCATGACAGAGCATCTTGCCACTGAAGCTATTTTTAAACTCAAGCTTAGGTAATGTTTTCTTTACAAGTATAATGCTTTTGTTTTTTTTACATTTTCACTAGGGATATAGCCAGAGGCGCTGTGCCCATTCAAACATTTCGTCTCTGATTTTTGAGCCAGGTGCTATTTCTAAGTGCAACATTGTACTTCTAGTATTTGTACCTGTATAATTAAAAAGAAAAGTTATATGTACAGTAAATTTGGCTGGGAATTGAATGCTAAACAAGAACTGATCAAGAGACAAAAAATGTTTCCCCCTTGGAAAGCTTCCCAACTTTTTCTATCCCCTTATCTCACAGAAGACACAGTGCGAGTCAGACTTTCACTATAGTGCCTGCTTAAAAAAAAATAGCTCAAACTGAGCTCAAAAATGTCTAGACTTTACTCTTAGTTTAGGTGAATCAAATCAGGTGAATATCAGTCTCTTTCACACTAAATTCTTTAGATTTCATCAGCCCTTTCATCAGCTGCAGGTTCTTCTGTGCCAGAGCTTCATGGACTGAACTCAACCGTGTCCTGTTGCACTTCACTGGACACCATATCTAAACTGTTAAGGAACGTTAAGGTCTCAGAGACAGAGTGGATGGAGTTCAGGCTGATTTGTTTCACATAACATGTTTAAATGGTCTGCGGTAGACATTTCCCCACTGATGTGCACATATTATTTAATGAAATATTCAGCATTTGTGAATTAGTCTTACATTTAATGACCTGAACCATCAGAACAGTCCAAAAAAGAAAATAAATATACATATAGAAAACGTTAAATAAGCTCATATAAATGTAGAATATTTAATATATTTAATGTATTTATTATAAATTATACAATTTATACTTAATATATTAACTATTACACAGTATATTAACTATGATCAAATATACTGTATATATATTTTTTACATTTACTATCAATTTAGCTACTAAATATTGTCCATCTCAAAGTAATCATAGTGTTTTCATATTTAAGATCAAGCAAGCATTATATGAACTTCAAAGGGCATCTTATTTTTCCTTGTGATGTTATTTTCCTATTTTCTATGTGTGTTTGTACGTTATTTCAAATAGTGCCATTTCATAAATCGCGAACCACAAAAGGTACTCTCAGTATAACGGAGCAGGGGATGGCCGTGTCATTGTTCCTCGTCAGACTGTGAATTGAATTTATTGGTGATACAGAAAAAATTAGAGAGATAAGAGAGAATGGCTCTCATGCAGACAAGAGGACACTCGTAAGTCTCCATACTTATAAAACTCATGCCAATCAGAATGAGTTTGGAGGATTGTGAACTCTACAAGAGATTGCCACAGTGTGTGTGTCTATTATATATAAAAATGTATTAAATTATATGTAATAAAAAACAAAACAAATACACTGGCTTGGCTCCAGGATTTGGTGTAATTAAGTACTCAGAATTTTCCTTTTATTTGTATTTAGTGCCAGTCTATGCTATCCTGTGTACATGTTTGTGTGAAACCATGGGTTAAATGTCAAAACCGCTTGAGCAAGTGAAGTGAACAACAATCTTCAATGCATGTTAATGAAGGATTAGTTTCACATGAATGGATGAATCAAGTTTTTCCCAAGAGTTTTTTTTTTTTTTTTTTTAAGTGCAGCTGCATTTAAAAGTGAGTTTGAAATCCAGTTGGACATTCTGCATGGCCCTTGTCTCTCAGGAAGAGGCCCTCCATGAAAAATGTTGCCATGTTTGTCCAAATTAAAGAAGCAAATAAAGTGTTAGCTTCGTTTACACTTTTCTATTTATGTTTTGAGAACCTTTAGCACAACGTGAATATCCAAGACTTTGTAATGTGGGGTTTGGTGTTTGGGTTTTGTTTCATGTTCATGTTTTCATGTCTTTTATTTTGTAATTGTTTCATGCTGTTTGTGTCATGCTTCCCTTGCCCTCATGTCTTCATGCTAATGGTTCCTCTGTTCATCGTGTCATGTTCTGATTGGTTGTCTTAGTCATGTGTCTTGTTTCCCATTGGTTTGTTCATGTCATGTGACCCTCCTTGTCTGCTATAACTAGCCATCATGTTGCCATTGTCTCTTGTCGTGTATTGATGTTGTAACCCGCTGTCGGTGAGTCTAGTCTGTTCATGATGTCAAGTCAAGTCTGTTCATGTCAAGTCAAGTCTGTTCATGCCTAGTCAAGTCTGTTCATGCCTCGTCAAGTCGTCAAGTCTGTGTCTCTAGTCTTCGTCTGTTTGGATTATGTTTGGATGTTTGGATCACTGTAAATAAACTGCACTTGGGTTCTTCACTACGCTCGCCTTCAGTAGATGATTCATTACAGACTTAGAGTCAGTCAGAGAGTATCTAGGGACTGAAAGAGATGGAAATCATTTCAAATATGTTTGAAATTTTTATGAAGCTAATTTTTAAAGACTCTGTTCACATCATAATCAGTGTATATACATCTTTAAAAATGATCAAATTTGAGTACTACAACTCGAGTCATATTTGCATAGCGTGAAAGACTAAGGCATATCTGCCAAATTTTATTATCTACTTGTGTCTGATCCAAATTGTGCATGCATGCACATTATGAGCATAATGGGCTGGAACCTGTCAGATATATGGTAATGTTAAAGCTAAAATACAAAAAGTTAGTGTTTTTGCCTTTTGTGTGTGTTTGTGTGTTGTTGTTTTTTTGCAGTGTCAGTGTCACCTTAGTCCCTGACTGTGAGTGATGGGGTCGTGGGACGGACCTGTTAGCACATTAGCATGGTGGTAGCAAGACAACGGGAATGTTTCCAAAACATTTACTCATTCTGCTGCTGTTCCCTCTCATCAGCGTCCACACACTGATGTCAGTGCTCCAAATTTTATCAAATCATTGCAACGTACTGACCTCTAAAGCCTTCAACAGCTAAAATCAGCTAAAATCAAAATCAAGAGTGGTCAAAAAAAATCTTGTGTTATTATGTGTGGATTTTAAACCCCCCCCCCCCCACCC
>NW_015549612.1:800996-811824 GCF_001515605.1 Sinocyclocheilus anshuiensis
CTACCAAATCATATTGTTTTTATATTTTTTGAATTTATCTTATTTATAAAATAATTAGTTTTTTTTAATGTTTAAATTTGTGTTTTAGATTAAACACTACCAGTCAAAATTTTTTGAGCAGTAAGATTTTTAATGTTTTTATAGAAGTCTCTTCTGCTCACCAAGCCTGCATGTATTTGATCCAAAGTACAGCAAAAATAGTAAAAAAAAAATTCTATTTGAATAGATTTTAAAATGTAATTTATTCCTGTGATTTCAAAGCTGAATTTTTAGCATCATCACATGATCCTTCAGAAATCATTATAATATTCTGATTTGCTGCTAAAAAAAACGTTTATTATTAGCCTATTATTATGTTGAAAACAGCTGAATATAATTTATTCAGGTTTCTTTGATGAATAGAAAGTTCAGAAGAACAGAATTGATCTGAAATATAAATATTTTGTAACATTATGAATGTCTTTATCATCACTTTTGATCAATTTAAAGCTTCCTTGCTAAATAAAAGTATTAGTTTCAGTGTTAATCCTGACTCCAAGCTTTGAATGGTACAGTGTATAATGTTACAAAAGCTTTTTATTTCAGATAAATGCTGATCTTTGGATCTTTCTATTCATTAAAGAATATTATTGATAATTATTAATTATATTTAATATTATTGATAATAATAATAATAATAATAATAATAATGGTGAGCAGAAGATAATTCTTTTTTAATTAACAATTAATGTAAATTTAAATAAAATTATGATTAAACATTCAAGATCCATGTACATAAACATTCAAGAGCAAAATGTCAAGGTGATGCCTTTACAAAAAAGCTTTTTGGTTCATTTAATAATTTAAAAATGGGATTTACTTTCTTACAGCCGCTGTATTGCATTTTCTCCAAATAATTTATCTATGCATGATCTGTTTTCTCGTCCTCCTGCCTCTGTTAAAGGTAATGTAAGGTTATCTCTGACATATTCTGTAATTATCATTGGCTGACCAATCTGGCAGACAGAAGAAAGGTCATCAGTGGCTTTTAAATTAATAGCTTTATTGTTTGGCTGCAAAAACACAATAAATTTGTGCTGTTTGGTCCAGCCGCAGTTAATCCTGAGTGTGTTGTCTAATTTTTCATCAATATAGTTTTTTTGGGAAGCATGCAGGCTGTGTCTGAACACCTCTACAGCGTTTTCACATTGTTAAAATGGTCACCTATCACGTTACCTAGCAACGCCACAGAACCTCTCTGTATTAGACAAGAAGGGGTCAAAATAAACACTTTTTATGGGTACTTTTTGCGTTTCACACAGCCTCTGTGGACTACTCTGCTGACCCCTGCAGAAGGTCATTCTGAAGTGTTTTAGCTTCAGTGGAAAAGCAGACAATACAGACATGCTAAGAAAAACAACCTAAAAGGCCATGCTAGAATGCACTGGCTTAAAGTTTTTAAGTTTGATTTAAACTCTAATGTAAGCTGTTATTTGAATGATTGATTGATTGATTGAGATCGTTCACCCTAAAATGACAATTATGTCATCATCTACTCATTCTTATACAATTCCAAACATGTGTAGTCATTATACGTAATTATAAGTTTGACGCAATATGGGGGTGAAAAAATGATTGCAGAGTTTTTATTTCTAGGTGAACTAGCCCTTTAAATAAACAACCTTTCCAAGTCCTGGCACCACACCCACTGACTGTGAATGTCTTTGTGCACTCGTTGAGGAGGATTGGAGGTTGGGGAGAGCAGCATTAGTTCACAGGATAAGAGGACACAGGTTTGGAGATTGAAGTAGGCCCAGAGACATGTAACAAAGACATGTGAGAGACTTAAGTATGGCACATTTCAAAGAATGACCTTTAGTACATTCAAGGTCTGTGCTGTGGTCTCACCACCGGCTCTGTCCAGAAGCTTCAATGATTCTCTATAGACTGACACAGTAACCAAGACTTCAAGACAGACTTCTATAGCAGTTTTTCTCAATTGTACTGTAGTTTCTTGACCTTGACATAATAATTGACAGAAAATGTTTGCTAATATAATATTACTACTATTACAAATATAATATAATAATAATAATAATTAGGGATGCACCGAAACCGAACATTCTGGATGCGCTTGGCAAAAAACCGAAACCAAAATGCTTTATAATAATTATTTATTATTTATTGAATGATGTAAAAAAAAAATTGTAGGACTTTTTAATTGAACTCAATAATTTTAATTAATTTTAACTCATTTTTTTAATTATCCAAATAATGTCCTACAAAGCTATTATTATCAGAGCATGAGGGCAGAGCATAGCGTCACGAGAGTGTTGCCCAGTACAGCATATATTCAGCCATTTTTCTCTTTCGGCCAAAAACCAAAAATGCCCTTTTCGGCGGCCGAAATTTCTGTGCATCCCTTATTAATATACTACTACTACTACTACTACTACTAATAATAATAACAAAACAACAATAATAATAATAATTAGTATTATTATTATTATTACTACTACTATTTAATAATTATTTAATTTATTTTAATAATTCATTATAATAAAAATAATTATTATTACAATAAGACACACAGAAAGCAATATATTATGAATTTTTTTTATTCAATCATTCTTTACCCTAAAGTCAACTGTAACATCTTAAAAAACTACAACAGAAAATATATTAGTGTGTTGTGGGAAGTAGCTAAGATTAAACAGCTTTTAGACTGATTTGTCTGTCAGCTAACAAAAGGAAACCTAAGACAAGAAAAGAAAGTGAAGATTATCAATAGGCAACAACTCAGATCAAAAAGACAAAAAAAAAATGTTGCTAATCCACCTGAAGCAGGTACTTCCAAAGGGTGTGATCATCTGTTGTTTTGTCTGGCTCAAGACATAAGCTCATGTCTTCTTAACCTGTAGCGTTGCATCCATGTTTACATTTTAAATAAGCTTTATACAGTTTAAGTTATGAACTTATTCATAAACGAACAAGCTATTCAGAACAGGATTTCATTCCACTCAGGCTGTAAACAAACCCTGATCTCTCTATTGGAGAAAGTGTTTTTGGTTGAGCTGGTTTAGCTTGAGGCTTCCTGCAAGGCTTTTTCTCTGACTCTGTCAGGCATGTCATTCAAATTAAATGGAAAAAAGAGTGTGCGATTAAGAAGTGATGAATTGTATCGAGAGAAAAAGAGCGCAGCAAATCAACAGGTGGGAATTTGTTTTGCATTAGTACAGTCAAAGTAGATTTTTACATGCTTTATTGATGTCCTCTCTCAGCTAGTTTCCGTTTCTATCTTGTTCTGCTCTAATACACATACATTCACAAGCTGTGACATTTTCACCCTCACTGTACGACTCAGAGAGGCTTATGAACTTCAGGGCTTGGATTGCTACACACTGACTTGGTGTAGCTCTCAACTGCTGGCAGGCTAATTATTTCTCTCTTCTCCCACCTTCACAACCGCAGCACAGCAGCTCGGCTCCACGTGGTACATTTCAGCAGCATTAGGTGTTCTGAATTCATTGCTCGAAAATGAATGTGGCACTGGGGAGGTTAAGCAGTCAGGGTAAGATGTGCCATGACCTGTTCCTTTAAGGAGAAGTTTAATATGCAGAGACAACTATAAGTAAGCCAATTAGCCAAGCGTTTGTGGGTTGACTTCCCTGGAGAGTGTGAACTCCGTCACTCTGTGGTGCAGAATTACTGTTTTGTTGAGCGATGTGAGCTTCTGGCTGAAGCAGCAGTGAGGCTGTAGTTGTGTTTGGAAATGAAAAGCCATTTTAATTTTATGTCAGTGAATTAGATATAATGACATCAAGCCGAGATGCATCTGAAAATCAATGATGTAAACACTTTCGTAGAACCAGATTGTCTTCGTTCTATAAAAACTCAACAGGTCCAAATACTTTTTGTCTACATTTCAACAATATATCTATTGTTATATAATTTCAAATGCAGCTTCTGCTGTCTTTTTAAAATAAATGCCACTTGATATTTACGTAATGCAATGGCAATGATATATTTTTTACTTAGTGTGGCTTAATGTAAGTGGGTCATGACCCAATGATGGGATGCTGGCTTATTTTGATGCAGTTCTTTTGTTATTGATGTCAAAGGTCATGCATCCACTTAAATTATTTTTGTGCATATTCCTTTTGGTAGAATCTACTGGCGGACAACAGTAAAAGCAACAAGCGAACAATCAAATAAATAAATAAATAATAAATATGATGATGATGATTATTATTATGTATTAAATAAAATTTTTAGTTCCTAAATTAAAGGTAAAGGTAATAATTTACTGATTATTATTATTATTATTATTATTATTATTATACAATAAATAATATTATATCAATATAATTATTTGTTACAGTTAATAATAATCATAATCATAATCATAATAATCATAATAATAAATATGATGATGATTATCATTATTATTATGTATTAAATAACATTTTTAGTTCCTAAATCAAAGGTAAAGGTAATAATTTACTGCATATTATTATTATTATGATGATGATTATTATTATTATTATTATTATTATTATTATACAATAGATACTATTATATTAATTGTTATGATTAGGATTAATAATAATATATTTATTGATTGATTGTTTGATATTTATTTTGGGGTCATTGTATTTATAATGTTTTGAACAGATATTTTCTTCTAAGTCTCAGCTTCGTTTCTTTTGGCAGTCTTTACTCATATCCATCCACTTTAATTGGAGACATGAATAACGACACACCATCACATACTTTCCAGAAAGAGCAGGATGAGAGGGGAACAGAAGATAACAATAGGAGTTGAGGAATGATAGCATTGAAATGTTAGAAGCAATAAATAAACAGAAGTGGCAATTTGAAAACGAGTAAGAGTAAAGGGAGGAGAAAGATGAATTGTCTGTTGTTTGAGGATTGGCTGTCAGCAATCAACTTCCTGCTGGGCATTTTTATGAGGTGTGCACTGTGAATTGAGCCTTTGTGTGCACTGGATCTCTGTGCTGATGAAATTAGGGCTCGGTGAAGGAAAGACAAGAAGCGGAGATGAAGGGGAAATTGATGGAGGGAAATAAAAGTTGCATGTAACCGCTAATTTCTCCCTTCTCTCTTTGAGACAAAATCCCAGTGGCATTTCCTTTCTGCACTTTGTGGTGCTATACAATGTAGATTTGCGCACGGTTCTCCTCAGACTGGCTCTGTTTAATTATGCAGGCTGAATCTGAAGCAAAAGCCCCTTCAGTGACACTATCTGAAACCCCTCTACCCCATCAGGATTATCCACTGAGAAGACCAAGAGGAAGACAAAAGCCTTGCTTGGGTTACATTTGAATTCTTTATTTTATCAAAAGCAAACTATGACTTGAATAAAGATGCAGAAGCCAAACTAGGTCTGATCCTTCATTCTGTTTCCTAACCATAGGCAATGGCACCTCCTGAAAAAAAATGGTTTTTGTTTTTGTTCTCTCTTTTCTGTTTTTTTTTTTATAACTCTTTTGCATTTTACTGTCATTTGTACTATTCTAACTTACTCTTTATACTTGCAATTGCAGCATTGCAAGTATGGTGGCTCTTTTATGATAAATTGCTTATGAAGTTCCTCTTTTGTAAGTCGTTTGGGATAAAAGCATCTGCTAAATGACTAAATGTAAATGTAGAAGCAGAACTGACTTTCTATCCAATGGCCTTCTGGTTCATTAGTTCACTGTACACAATATGAAAATCCCTTCAAAATCCTTTGATGAAGTTCCTCTAGAGGCTGTGAGCTGCCTTGAGCTATAGAATTAAAATGTTCTTTGCGGTTTGGCTGTGTCAGCTGTGGTTTGGCTGCACTGTGTTGATTTTGTGTTCATTGTTCAACAGTGTTGTACCAACATTTAAAAGTTATCAGGCTTGTGCAAAGTGGGAAAAAGAGCTCTTTGGTGCAGCTCAAAATTCAGTATCAAATTATGACGCTTGCTTTTTTTTTCAAATCAACCAAACTTACAAATCATGTGGTCATGAATTTGGTGTCTTGTAGCTTTGTGGACAAACACAGGAGGGTTTGAGGCAGATTAGAGCTACTAAACTACATTAATCCACCTTTAATCTTGAGCCCCCCGTAGCAGGAAACCACTGGGAGCTTCACACACACATACACAGCGAAACCTATTTCCCTAAACGCTCATTACAGACACACATGTGCAATATTTGTCATACTAACAGTCTCGCCCACAACATTCTTCATCATGCTATTGCGCACACTAACAGAAGCGCACACACAGACACATTTAGGCCCAGTTTCACAAACGGGGCTTAGCTTAAGCCAGGACTAGACCTTAGTTAAATTAAGATATTTAAGCAACTTTTACAAAAATGCCTTAGAAGAAAACATTACAGGTGTGCACCTAGACACAGAACAATGACACTGACGTATTTTAAGATATGTCAGAGCAAGATATTTTCAGTTGAGACAGCTCAAACATGCATTTTAGTCTGGCACTAGCTTAAGCCTTGTCTGTGAAACCGGGGGTTAAAGTCTAAAATGAAAACGCTTCATTATTTATGTACTTATACATTTGCGGAGAGAGAATAGAGAACTAGTTTCCTGTTTTATCATACTGTTGGAGTGATGATGGTGAATCACTTCCTGTCAGTCTGTATTTCACATGATGACACGAAGCTGTCATTTATTTTTGGAAGAGCAGACACGTAGTCGGGTCACACATTCACTTCTAGCAGCTGATAGTAACTTATAAAAAAGATCCACAAAATTTAACTTGGCAAATCAGAGTGAACTAACCACTCTCAGTGCAAACTTCACCTTGTTCCACCCTGATGCTTAATCAGAAGCAGAACCAATCATGAATCTTTCAGTTTTTGTGCTAAGTGGCCTTTGAAAGGCCATATAACACAAGAGTGTGTTTTCACAAATGTTTTAATGCTCAAAGGCGGTATAATTGTTCTTAGACAGTAATCACAATCACAGGAAACCGTGAATCACACTCAAAGTTGATTGCTGGTTCTCATACCCAGACTACACAAGATGTGCACTGACTATCATGACAGCCAAAAAAGTGTGAAAAAGGCAACCAAGGCATTTCTACAAAAATGCAAAAACATACATATATTCCACTGCACTTTCCAACACTCGAGGCAGTAAAACACCAACAGTTTTTGTTTCTTTTCACCTGTTTGCAGGTGCAGATAATTAAAGACATATTTTCACATGGTCCCGTGAACAATACTATGATATAACCTCAAAATACTTTTAGTGCATAGTCCATAGTGCATGATTTGTTAAAAGGGTTAGTTCACCCAAAAATGAAAATTCTGTCATTAATTACTTACCCTCATGTCGTTCCAAACCTGCAAGAACTATCCCTTTAAATATGTATTGAAATTAAATGAAATAATAAATTTTGATGTTTACATCACACAATCCCCTCCATATGTATAGTAAAATTGCTCGGTAGCTCACCTGGTACAGCAATGCACTTGTGATGTAGAGAGAGTGAAACACAAGTCATGACACTTCACAATAGACCACAAAGCATTGTGTATGGAGGTTAAAACAGCATGGTTGCTTCATGCAGATGTGTTTTTATGTCACATTTGCTTTTGCTCACACTTTTAGTTAGGTTTAGGGTTTGGTGTGGGGTAGGGATGCACCGATACCGATACTGATACTGAGCTCCTGTACTCGTACTCGTACTCGTTAAAATGCCCCGATACCAAACGCCGATACCACACAGCATGTGATAAGCGCCATATTCAGACAAAGAAACACCAACAACAGAACAACAGAGACCAGATATAATTTTTTATATTTTTTTACTAGTGGGTGCAGGACAATAGTTCATGTAAGTCATGATAGCAAAATAAAGTAAACTGTGACAAATCATACCCAAAAATTATTCATACAGTGGACTACCAGTAAAATTGATACAAATTTGGGACCAAACATTATTCAGACCGAGTCTGGGAAAAAACATTGAAGGTGAGGTTTGCATGAAGCTGGGTGACAGTGTGCCCAGGAGACTACAGGCTGCCATTAAGGCTAAGGGCTGCCCGACTAAGTATTGATAGTTGTGTAAATACTGTCATACTAACAGCTGTCTGATTTTGGTTGATTGTAATCTATTACATACCTTTCTATCAAAGTTATCTAACATTATCAAGCTGAATTTGTTCTGACTCAGTTTAACTCTGAGTTCTTGTTATATTTTATTACCATTTTCTAAACTATAGCGAATAAACTGTGATAATGTGAGAAATGTTGAAGGTGTCTGAATAAATTTTGGTTTGACTGTATCTATTTGATAAATGAAGTTAACCAACTAACATTATACATACTCTTTTGATTTCTGTACCCAATATTTAAAAAATTTACAAATGCAATAAAAACATTGGTATCGGTACTCGGTATCGGCAAGTACCAAAAATAAAAGTATCGGTATCGGGCGAGTACTGGACAAAGTGGTATCGGTGCATCCCTAGTGTGGGGGGTACTTAGATTTTAAGCGCGATAGAGCATTAACCTTTTAGTGCCACTCACTGGACATTTCATTCATGAACTGCCATAATACATGCATTAACCAACATAATAAAATGTTGCCACAGTCATGTTTAGCTGTGTCTGAGAAAATTGAAAATACTATTTAACACCAATCACTGAACTTTGAATCTACAATGGAACATGCTGCAAGCAATGTAGTGTCATTTCACAAAAATGTACCCACATGCACATTTTTCTTTATGATACTGGGCTGTTTAATAAAGCTGCAAGTGTATTTAAGGTGTAGCATGTATTTTCATGGAAAAAGGGTAGACTGGTGGTGAAATATAATGATGACAATGCGCAAAGACAGTGTTTTAAGAGAGTAATCAAATATTAGTGTCTTGTTAGCTAGTTAGTAACTTAACCTTACCATAGACATTATTTGTTTTAGGCCGCTGCCTTTTAGAATGTCTGTGAATGGCAATTTTCCATATGTTCTTGTAATACACAATATATCCACTTGATTGTGGGTCACTTTGGTAAGAAAGTATCCGCCAAGAATGTAAATGTAATTGGTATAGCATTTCGAAATAAACATGGCAATCCTGCAGATTATGTATTCAAATTCATACTGAATATGTCCCTGAATTTTTAAAGAGTTTGAGTCTATCAAAAGGAAAGTCAGATGCTCGGTCAGTAGCTTTGAAAATGTTTATAAATTATAAACTTTATCAGCCTTCAGCTACTTGAACATATCTAAAATTGAAATTTCAATTTTATCCGAAGGAGTTTGCTGTAGACAAACCGCAATCCTCTTGATATGATGCGAGATGAAACGACTTGCTCGAGGGTACCGCCGTGACAAAACAGGACAGAGACCTCAGTAACCTTCCTTCTGTTACTCATCAGTCCCACAGATCAGCTGACCTGGAAGTAAACCTGCCAGGACTGCTGTCACCTCATCTGTCCCGGTGAAAAGTTCAAGAACGTAGACTTAGATTTAATCATACTCAGTCAGATATTATAATAGCATCAATTGATTCAAATGACTGGTGATACAAAAAGTAATATTCTTAGCAGTGTAAGAATGTAATTTTGTGGAGCAAATGATTTGCTCAGAGCAGCATGATATCCGCTTGGGTATCAGAGGCGCCGACTCTTCACTGTGTGTGTAAGTGTGTGTGTGTGTGTGAGCTGATGCCACACCACAGCTAGTTTATGCTAATCCAGGCATGTCAATCACTCTTTGGGGGCCCCTTTACACAAAGCACCCTAGCAGAGAATACATTGGAATAAGGACTGAAAATGAAAGATTGTTCTGTTTGGAGTCTTGTGAAATGTATAAGAGTTGAAATGTGGCTCTTAGGAAATAAAATAAATCAGATTAGCTTACTGTACCAGCACATACAGAGTCTGCTGTTTTACAGTAAAATGTAAAAAAAAAAAATATATATATATACAGGTGCATCTCAATAAATTAGAATGTCGTGGAAAAGTTCATTTATTTCATTTATTCAACTCAAATTGTGAAACTCGTGTATTAAATAAATTCAATGCACACAGACTGAAGTAGTTTAAGTCTTTGGTTCTTTTAATTGTGATGATTTTGGCTCACATTTAACAAAAACCCACCAATTCACTATCTCAACGAATTAGAATATGGTGACATGCCAATCAGCTAATCAACTCAAAACACCTGCAAAGGTTTCCTGAGCCTTCAAAATGGTCTCTCAGTTTGGTTCACTAGGCTACACAATCATGGGGAAGACTGCTGATCTGACAGTTGTCCAGAAGACAATCATTGACACCCTTCACAAGGAGGGTAAGCCACAAACATTCATTGCCAAAGAAGCTGGAATTGAGGCAGTAATTAAAGCAAAAGGAGCCCCTACCAAGTATTGAGTACATGTACAGTAAATGAACATACTTTCCAGAAGGCCAACAATTCACTAAAAATGTTTTTTGTATTGGTCTTCCACGACATTCTAATTTATTGAGATGCACCTGTATATATATATATATATATTATTATTATTATATATTATTTTTTTATTTTTATTTTTTTCACTTCTTGGCAGTCAGTGTGTAGTCACTTTTTCCCCCAAAATATATACTATATAGAGATCAAAAATCCATCCAATAAGCACAATGTCTAGGCAGGACCCAAAATGGTGTTTTTAGAGCATTTGTCTAATGAACATTGTTCTTTGCACCATTAAAATCATTGGCACATATATCTGCTGTAGACTCCCAATGATGTACGCCTTGTAGATTCTTGTACATTAAAGCAGATCATGCGAATTGCATGAACAGCATACATTTGTGCCCTAATTTGTCAACATTATGTTATTATAG
>NW_015549612.1:811972-812862 GCF_001515605.1 Sinocyclocheilus anshuiensis
CATTACAATACATTGCAATCAAATTACATAAATAATATCACAATAAAATAAAATAATAAAAATAAGTAAATACAAAAATAAATAAATACAGATACAGCCTGCAACATAAACTCAGGATAAGTAGAGTAGCACCTAGATCATCAGAGGTTTGAAAAAACAAATTATACCCCAAATTAAATTCTACCATCTTGAAGCATTTCTGTAAATCCATCTGCAACAGCTTTCCATGCCTCAAGGGTTGAGGCTCTAGCTTTGTTTATTCTGGCTGTTGAGAGTTCTAACATTACTATATCATGAAACTGAAGTAGCCATCATCGCACAGATAAAGTATGGGGAGGGAGCCATCTTTGTGAAATTATCGTTTTGGCAGATGTTAGTCCTGCCAGCCAGATCTTCTTTTGTAACTCTGTGAAACCTAACCTGGAATCATAATTTAGAAGAAGCACAACTGGTTGCACTGGTATATCTTTTCCTATCATATCAGACAGTATTGATGATATTTTTTCCCAAAACTCATAAACCTTTTCACATTCCCACACCATATGCATGAATGTTCCCACTTGTTGGTAGGGACAAAAGCTAAAGTGGGGACTAGGAGATGATTTAATAAGGAAACGTTTCTTTCGTGTCCAGTTCAATCTGTGACAAAATTTGAAATGAATTAATTGGTGGTTTGGATTTTTTGATGCACAGAATATATTTTTCCATACCGTCTCCCAATCAATCTGGTCCACAGAGAGCTCCCTTACCCAGATCATGTACAGTGGTAATTGCTTTTGCTTAACTTCAAGAAGGCGAGGATAGACAGCAGACACTACATTTTGTTGAGAAGGATTAGAGAGCCAAATGTGAACTGGATGTGCTTCTAGAGCTGACCCCCAAGGGACTCC
>NW_015549612.1:812926-815426 GCF_001515605.1 Sinocyclocheilus anshuiensis
AAAATAGAATAGAAAGTGTTAGAGTTAGAGGGTCAAATAAAGGTTACAAAAGATGCAACTATATTTTGAAAGCTAAGCATGCCATTATCATCTCATATGTCAGCAAGAATCCTTATTCCCTGCTTTGACCACTGTTCAGATCTGAATGGTTCTGAACCACATTTAATGGTCCTATTACGCCATAAGGGAGTCTGTAGGTGCCATTTGTTCTTGTAACTTAATAAATTCTCCACTGCTCTGACAGTGTTAATGGTGTTTGTTACAATGGGGCCGAATGATTGTTTGCAGTACTTTAAAGAGAGTCCAGAGAAAAGTACATCTTCAAGTCTAATTGGTCTGACAATTGCTGCTTCTATTTCTCTACAAGGTGTGGAAGTTGTAGAATTAAACCATGTCTTGACTGCACGCAGTTGGAATGCTTTATGATATAGCTCAAAAGTGGGAAGGGAGAGACCTCCCTCCATTTTTGTTCGCTGCAGTGTAGCCAATTTTAACTTTGGTTGTTTGCCATTCCAGAGAAAAGTGTGAATGAAAGAGTCAAGTCTTTTCCACCATTTTAAAAGAGGTGGCAAAGGAATCATGGTACTAAGAAAATTAACCCTAGGTAATATATTCATCTTTACAGTCGAGACTCTGGATTGCAATGATGCAGGAAGTGTCCTCCATCTGTCAATATCTCTTTTAAGCTTTTGAAAGCCTTTATCATAATTTATATGTACAATTTCTTTTAGAGAAGGCCGTATAAAAATCCCTAGGTAAGTTATCTGATTCGTGATTGGGATAGTTGTTGTTATCACGATACTCTGAGCTTTTTTATTTAATGGTAGAAGTGATGATTTGGACCAATTGATCCTATATCCAGAAAATTTCCCAAAGCAATTAAATGTTTCAAGTATGTTTGGAATTTTACCAAAATCTGAAAAATACAGTAAAATGTCATCTGCATAGAGAGATATTGCATGTTGGGTATCCTTAATTGAAATGGCACAAATTTGATCTTGTCTTATTTTTTTAGCTAGAGGCTCGAGGGACAATGCAAATAACATTGGTGAGAGGGGGCATCCTTGCCTTGTTCCTCTCAAGATATCAAATGGTTGATTGATCTTCTCTTATTTTTTGAGCTAGAGGCTCGAGGGACAATGCAAATAACATTGGTGAGAGGGGGCATCCTTGCCTTGTTCCTCTCAAGATATCAAATGGTTGGGAGTGTAAGCCGTGTTCTTATAGGATTTCATATAAAAGCCAACCTCATTAGCGACATACCGAAAATATTAAAGGCAATTTACTACAAGATAATGTTAATTAGAATGGCAGACTGCAGGTCATGAAGAGGATTATGTGGATTGTCTCACTGTGTACCTGGTTTAAGATATAAAATGTACCATTGTATATTGTGATTTCATAAGTACAATAAGCTTACTGGACGACATATGTACCACATATTTATCTACTGTAATGAGACATCTAGGAATTTGTTGGATCTCTTTAAGTCAGCCTTAACCACTGACCTGCTGCGAGAGCCTTTGTAATGATTTCACTGCTGTTTCACATTGCCGTTTAATTCAGCTTAACTGAATGTCATCACTAGGACCTTTGCTTTTTCTACTCTTAATTGCTTGAGACTAATTTGAGCTGCTAAAACCTGAGAAATGGCTGTTGTAGTGCTAACAGAGATTTTTTTTAATGGATGAAAACTCCAAACTTCAAATTCAATTACATTTTTTGAAATGCTTGATTTTGGGTTTTCATTTGTGACTAACCATGAAATTTGGAGAATTTCTCTAACAGTTACCACCAACAAAAAGGCTGAGGAGAAATATTGAAGATTTTATGAGAACCCTTTATGACCACCCGTGAATAAGTGAGGTTTTTAAAAACAGAATATAATTTACAAGGTCCAAAAATGTCTATATGTTTTTTTTCCATAATTGCCAATAGCAGATGAAGTGAAGAAACTGAAATATGTCAGCTATGAATATTTTGAACTGGATATGAGCTGTTTTTTTTTTGTTGTTTTTTTCACTCAGTAAGTCTTTGTTAAATGCTACCCTTTATAAAAACATTTATCTACTTGAATGTGTTTTTTCCCCATTTGGTCTTATTTAATTCATCTTACTTATGTCAAGTAAAAAACAGCAAGGTTCCTTGCAATTTAAAACTATATTTATGTTGCAATTATTAATAGCGTTAGCAGCCAAATGGCAAGTAACTGTTTATTTATTTACCAATTTATTTATATATTCTGTAACAAGATATACGGTTGCCAGTTTATTTGCCAGGCATTTGGTGAGTGTTAATTTTGGACTCTGAGCACAATTGTTGGAAAAAGGCAGATTAACTGTAATCAAAGTTTATTGTCACCATCAAAGTTAATGTTATTATGTAAAGTAAAAAGGCAGCAAGACTCATAGTTAACAGTTTAGTCATAATTACATTATTCTTCCCACCACAATATCAATAATAATAAACAATGACTTCTTTTTTGTTGTATTGATACACT
>NW_015549613.1:0-193 GCF_001515605.1 Sinocyclocheilus anshuiensis
TTTGTGTTTGTTTGAGTGTTTGTGTGAATACTTTTGTTTGTGTTGAGTGTTTGTGTGTGATTGAGTGTTTGTTTTTGTGTGTATGTTTGTGTTTTGCTGCATATTTGTGTTTGTTTGAGTGTTTGTGTGAATACTTTTGTTTGTTTTGTGTGTATGTGTGTGTGTGTGTGTGTGTGTGTGTGTGTGTGTGTGT
>NW_015549613.1:2180-4192 GCF_001515605.1 Sinocyclocheilus anshuiensis
ATATTCAGACGATTTAATGTGCACGCTTGCGTGTGAGAGAGAAGGAGGGGGGGAGAGGGTTTTTTTTTTTTAGAGGTTTTTGGGAAACATCTCATTTGAAGAATAGTCATACCTGGGGTAGGAGGAAATCTTTCTCCTGCAAAAATATGTAAGAGGAATTGTATTTCTTTATTTATTGTTTTATCCCCAATTTATTATTAGTCATGTTACATATTTTATTTAAATTCTTTTATACAGCCATCAGATTATATGTGTGGTCACACATATTATGATATGTTCTCATGATCTTTTAGAATTGTCTACTTATTCTTTTATTGACCTTAAATCCAATATCTTTCTCACATCTCCCATACAGAGAGAGAGAGAGAGCAAAAATGCCCTGCCGCGGAATGCAACCGGACACGCAGATGGGGAAACCCCCCGGCTGTGGGAACGGACCATTAAAATCTTCAAAAACATTCTTTAGGACTTAATTTATCGCCTGTCACCGCTCGGAAACGGACATACATCTGTACAAACATCATATGCCATCCCTGGAGGTCATAGGTTGATGTCGGAATTTCACATATGCCGGTTTTCACATCTGGATAGGTCACCGGGGTCAACACAACGTGGGTGGTCGCAACGTGGGTGGTCACTACGTGGGGGAGGGGGAAAGGTCACACAGGTCAAAGCCATCAATCAAGTTGACATATGCTGTCGGGTATCACTACTAGTGCTCTTAATACAGGGACCCCAAATCCCTCTGCAGCAACCTGGAGTAAAGACAGCGGTGGTGACGACTGTGGAGATTGATCCAGCAAGCTTCTGCTGACCAGCTTAGTGCTTTAGCCCACTACACCACAAAAGTAAAGAAGCTATGACAAAAATTTGCATGTAATTGTAAACATATGAAATTAAATGCTGACAACATTAATTGTAAAATGTTTTACTCTGTTTAAATGTTTTACAGATAGTCGTGCTCATGGAGAGCAGCACACAAATGTTTGGAGCAGACACAGCAGCAGTCAGATACATGTTTTCCTGCTCTTATTCAGGGTTGTGTGGTTCAGGGGCGTCATCATGCACTCTAAAAAAAATGGTGCTATATAGCACTAAAAGCGGTTCTTTGGCTCGTAATCATATGGGAACCACTTTTAGTGCTATTTAGCACCTATTTTTACAGGTGCTATATAGCACCTTTGTCAAATGGTGCTACGTAGAACCATAAGAGGTGCCATATAGCACTTTGTCAAATGGTGCCATATAGCACTTTTTCTCAAAAATGGTGTTCAACAGTGGTTCTTTGGCTTTTAATCATAGGGACACCTCGTTTGGTACTATATGGCACATATTCTTAAAGATAAGAAGCTTTATAGCACATTTGTCAAATTGTGTTATACAGAACCATTAGAGGTGCCATATATTACTACCATAGATGAGCCAATATGCTTCTAAATGACACTTTTACTTAAAAGATGAATGATAACTAATCGTTTCTTACCAAATTGCAGCTTTAAAGATTAAAAATCCTGTACAAAATGCTTACTGAGAAACAAAATACATTTCCAAAATCTTTTAATTTGTTTCATATACATATACATTCTTACACAATATACTCCCCATTTACACACAAATAACATAACGCAACAAGAAATATCCTAAGTTTAAATATATTTACTGTAGCCCTGTAATCAGGTCTCTTTTTGGCCAACAACATTTTTAACATTTGGTTAAATTAAAAATGAGTGAGATTACTGAAGATTGATAATACACAAACACAAATTGAGTTGTACACTCTGAAGTCCTGCAGTATCTTTTACTGTCAACAGATAAAAAGAACATTATTTGGTGTAATGAAATGTGTTTATGCGGTTTAAGGTTCAAAAAACACATTATTTTCCACATACTGTACATTATTGTTTCTCCTCTATGCCCCACCTTTCTGAAACGCGTAGATTTTTACAAAGCTCATCGGTCTGAAAAGCGAGGTGTGCTCTGATTGGCCAGCTATCCAGTGCGTTGTGATTGGC
>NW_015549613.1:4571-6795 GCF_001515605.1 Sinocyclocheilus anshuiensis
TTGAGACTTTAGTCTTTGCAACTTTACAGATCTTCTTTATGCACCAAGAGCTTGTAACACTCCAAAGAGAAAGGAAAATTTTAAATTGCATCATATGACCCCTTTAACATTGCTGTAAGTCCTTCCAGATTTAAAAACCAATAGAAACTGAAGCTAGAACTGGAAGAGGCCCAGAAAGAGAGAACATTAACCCCTAAGGTCTACATGCAAATTGAGTTGTACACCCTTTTTACAGTAACAGGGAGTCTATCTGCATTCTTCAATTTCAAAACAACACACTCCAAAAAGGTCAGGGTCTTCTTCAGTCCTTTAGGATACTGAATTCCAAACAAAAAATATATAAACAGGAGGAGGCCCAGTGCCACTAAGATGTACTCACTCTCCTGGGTGATTAACTGGCCATCCAACATGAGCACAATGTGGTCATACTGCATGGGATGTCAGAAGTGCTGGTCTGAGCATGGCCCTGGGGGAGAGAGGATAACAGAATTAACCATTTTGTAATATTTATTTGAAAGGCAAACCTTATGAGTTAAATTAATTTTAACTGTCATACAACTGCCCCCTCCCCACCCAAGAATCATGTGTGCTCAAACTCAGAATTTAATTTATTTTTTTTAAATAAATCCAAGTAAATAGTAATACAATAAGAACAAATAAATAAATGACAAGCAATAGCACAAACAAAACAATAAGATCTAAATGAAATTAACAGTACTTAATTTTTTTTCAGTTACATTTAACTACAATAGCTGTGAAAAAACAATAAGATATAAATGAAATTAACAGTACTTAATTTTTGTTCAGTTACATTTAACTACAATAGCTGTGAGATAAACACAGGATAGTCTTTACTGTATAAACAGACAGCAATGACAGACAGCAGCAGGTTTATTTAGGCTGCTGTCTCCTTAAGACCTCAAAAATTCAGATAAAAAATTAGCCTTCCCAATACAAGGTGATATTTGACTCCTTAAAGTGATTTACAGAGGATTGTTTTTTTTTACATTTGCAATGACATTTTTTTTTTACAAAAGTATGTCATCATCTATGTCAAATAAAAACAAAAATACATTTAAGCTTTTTAAAATTTCTAATTAAAACAATATAAGAAGTAAAAGAGGAATAAGTTACCAATCATATGAAATTCGTATTAATAAAAAATTCATTTGTACTACAGAGGTGGCAGAGAAGAACACAAAAGTGGCTTGTAGGTAGGCCTACATTTTCAGAAGTTTAATGAGACTCAGTGGTGGCATGAGTGCAATTAAATTAATATATTCATGTTGAGATTAATGTTTTAAATAAACATTTTTGAATATAAAAACATTAAATGATTCAAATAACTGAAATGATACTTTAAAAATGAAACCAACTGCCAGCAGGTGGCGGCAAGTTACTGATTTTATCACTGAATTATTAATTCAATTGATTCGTTGGAATGGCTGATTCATTCAGGAATGAAACAAGTGACTGTCTTTTTGAATGGCCAATTGAATCATTCAGTGTTTACATGCACCCTCTTAATGTGATTATGAGATTTTGACAATATTGCGATTCAACTTTTCCTCATGTAAACGCAATACTTCGATCTAAATAATGCAATAAAGCTCATAATCACAGCAAGCATAATAGTATCAACAGATGGCAAACATCGATTTTAATCTAAATATACAGACATTTAAACACCGAAATCGCGGTCTTGCTGCTCTGACCAAAGTGCGCACATGCTTGTGACATACTTGAATGACGTCACACACACACCTGCTGTAATACGCGGATTAGAAACGAAGGCAGGGAAGAAAAATCCGTGTATCATTCGATCATTCGTTTTTTGATTTAATATTGAAAGTAGAAAAATTAGAAAACGGCTCCTTTTTCGTTTTTTTCCAAAAAACGAGTTTTAGTTTTAGTTCGACGCATATAGCAGAGAATTGCCTGACGTTAAAAAGAGTTAAGTGCAATAAGTTGCAGAAAACAACTCTTTGCCATCTCGTCTTGCTGTCTGACTCACACCTGAAGCATTCACACAAGCCGCGTCTCGCACAGCGTCTCTTCAGTTCTGCCGCACACGTGCAATGCGCGCGCACACACAGAGAGACACGTTTCAGACCGAGTTGATTCGTCTTTCGCATCTCCTCCTTATGTTTGAACAGACACATACACACAGAATTATGTCAATAGTACCCGTCTCGACGATCATTCTCGTAAACGCAGTCGGTTA
>NW_015549613.1:7713-10492 GCF_001515605.1 Sinocyclocheilus anshuiensis
CCCCCCTGAAGCGCGGGCACAAGCCGCATCTCGCACAGCGTCTCTTCAGTTCTGCTGCACACGTGCAAAGCGCGCACACACAGAGAGACGCGTTTCAGACCGAGTTGATTTGTCTTTCGCATCTCCTCATGTTTGAACATACACACAGAATTATGTCAATAGTACCCTTCTCGACGATCATTCTCGTAAACGCAGTCGGTTATGTTTTAAATGAATGTAAAAAGCTGAGAAAGAAACCGGATGCGTATCATTATACTGGATCCGTGCAGTCGGATTTAAAGGGACAGCAGCCTATAAATACGTGCTGCTGGATATGTCACTAATGTTAACAAAACGGCTATAACAAAGATTACTCTAAATTTAATTAATACAGTGAACACTATGCAGTGTTATTTTACACTTAATTATTAAATTTCTGTACCTGAATACTACTGTTTATTTTATCTATGCTTGTAAATTGTGTATTTCTTCTTTTTCTTTTTACTGACTGTTCGCTTGCCTTTAATCATGCTTGAACTTTCTCAGACTATAGTTTTTGCTGTGGTATATGAAGAAGTACTTAAAGTGTGTCGAAAGCAAAGTTACAATGATATAAAATTAGTGTCATTAATTTTTTTGTTTGTATGTTCACATTGATGCTAAATTACATTTTCTGATTTGTGACATTACTTTTTAAGTAATGCTAAAACACTGCTGGTCACTTTCAGAAGTTGTAGTGATTCTTTATTTTCCAAGAAAGAATGTGAAACAAATTGGTTATATAATTTTCATTTTTAAATATTTTAAAATATAATTTAAATTGATTTTACACACTTCGTATGTATCGAGCAATATAGTATCGCATATCGAATATCGCATTTTTTAACAAGGTGTCGCATATCGCATTTTTCTTCAATATTGCACAGCCCTAACGGCAGTGTAGGCAAACGAATGGCCATCACATTTCTATGGTGCCGAAAAGCATGGAATACAGTACACCCATACAAAAGGGTTTTGCATTAGACGCAAATAAATTAAAACAGCGACCAGTAACACACCTGCTCTTTCTGAGTCCATCATTTGTGCTGTGCAGTGGGGTATGTGAATTAATTTCTTGTTTATTAAGCTGTTGTATTGAACTATCACATTTGCAAACTCCCTTAATAATTATTAAAAGTTGTCACTCTCCTTAGTTTATTGTGATCTGTGGGCGCAAACAGTCTATAAGACAGCACGCAGTACTGTATTGAGCTCTCTTTAACTTCAAATAAGCAAGACAAAAGCACGTGCAAATGATATATGCTGTCATCTACTGTCATGGCGACATAAGCCCGGAACCTGCAGGAATGAGTAGAATTATGTATATACAAGTCCTGCTCTGTGTTCTCCGCTAATAATTACCCAACTGTGAATGATGTAAGCAGCATCACTATGTTGTCACTGAGAAGCTGCATCCATTGCAGGGATGATTTTTGGTGTGGCGGCCCGCCACAGTAGAATGAATGTAGCAGAAACATTGTAACAGCAACACTAATTTAATTAATTTAATTAAACTAATTTAATTCCACCCGATTTGTTTGACATGAAAACCCCAACCACTCCTGCATTAAAGCGTCCACATGAGGTAGATAAAACTCATGAAAACTTTTATTTTAACTGAAGACGTTTTGTTCATTTAGGTTTTAGTAAATCAAATTTGACCTTGTTGTTTGCAACTATGGCAACACCCGACCATGACCGCCCTGCGATTTCACCGCTTGCCACGTCCTGTGTGAAAGTGCCTTTAAATGGTCTTCAGACAGCGTGAACACAAGCACAGGGCCATTTGAAAGCAGCTGCCTATCAGCGTGTACCTGATTGAGGAATGAATGTAGCGGAAACATTGTAACAGCAACACTAATTTAATTAATTTAATTAAACTAATTTAATTCCACCCGATTTGTTTGACATGAAAACCCCAACCACTCCTGCATTAAAGCGTCCACATGAGGTAGATAAAACTCATGAAAACTTTTATTTTAACTGAAGACGTTTTGTTCATTTAGGTTTTAGTAAATCAAATTTGACCTTGTTATTTGCAACTATGGCAACACCCGACCATGACCGCGCTGCGATTTCACCGCTTGCCACGTCCTGTGTGAAAGTACCTTTAAATGGTCTTCAGACAGCGTGAACACAAGCACAGGGCCATTTGAAAGCAGCTGCCTATCAGCGTGTACCTGATTGAGTCCATTCAACAAACACCCATGCCTGTCACCTGACCCGCACCACACCCAACACATACAAATTTTTATTCCACCTGTTAAATCAATTGTAGCAGTTCACCCATCAGGTACCCGCATGCAGGACTAGGGCTGGGTACCGAAACCAGGTATTTAATCGGTCCCGGGGCTAAATTATGAAAGACCGGAGTATCGATAAGCTCTGACGTTAACGGTTCTGCTATCGGTACTGGAAAAATTAATAAAACACACATACATTTATTATTGCTATATATACATCTTGCAAATTTTATCTCACCAGAGTCGCCAGCTGTTTTTCAAACATTTGTCTATGATGCATTTTTGCTATTCACAATTCAGAAGCGAGGTCGCGCCCACGCGGAGGAGCTTCAGCACGCGCAACATGAAAGCCGTTTAATTATGATAGAAGAGAGAACTAAACATTCAAACATCTGCTTACACTTTAGGCCTGTGGCTGTTTTATTAAGCTAATTTTATTTTTTTATTTCGATTTTGGCTTCTAAGGATTATACAAAAAAGACATGAGGTAAAGCTATTAAAAACTAGCTGCGTTTCGT
>NW_015549613.1:10877-14493 GCF_001515605.1 Sinocyclocheilus anshuiensis
GCAATATGAAGAAACTTATGAGCATCAAATGAGACAATGTCATACGATGTTGTAATTACAACTTGCCGAAAATAAAATCTATAGATATAAAATACTTAAAGCATATCAAAATGTTAGTTTAAACATTTAACCTAGATAAATGTGCGCTATTAGGCGCATATCCATCCAATGGTTTGTGCCGAGAGTGGAAGCTGAAGCGCACTTCAGGACATCAGTGGAAACAAATGAGATAAGCTGTAATTGTTCCTCATAAAGGTAAGAATAATACATCATTTGTAACTGTAAAGGGTCTGTTTTTATTTGTGTGCACTCACAATATCAAGAAAACGTTGTGTTTTTCTAAAATAAAGAAAACTAATAGGATGCCCCTATTATGGGTAATGAAAGGTACATATTTTGGTTTTGGGAGTCCCCAATAGCATGCAAGGTCAAAAAACACTTTCATTGTCTTATAATATGCATTTATTTTTAACTTACTTGCTCAACGACTCCCAAACCCCTCTTTTGCGTGACGCTAATCTGCGGTGATTGGTCCAATTGGTCTCATTTTCATTTCATCACGCCTGTAATGCCTGATGAAGCAACGTTTGTGAGTGCAGTGCTGCTTTGTGTACAGCGTTACGAGGAAACCGCTATTTTTCCCGTATGCTCCAAAAGCGTGGCACCTAGTGGCAATGAATTTGCATTTTCATTCAGACCAACACGAAAAGACCAACAAGTGGGCAGGCAATATGCTAATGCTTCATGTTGACGTCAATATGAAACGTTTGGGATTAATTTTAAAAACTATTTGTTTCAGTGATTCAAAGTCAACTCTTTCGTTAGAGAGACAATAACTTTATACATGGTGCACTTTCAGATTCAAACCTTTCCAGGATGTTTTCATTCACTTAGAGCTGCATTACACACTGCATGAAAGGTACTTTTCAAAAATCCATAATAGGGGCACTTTAAATTAGCCAACACGGCTGGTCAGGCTTTGCAGTTAGCTAATGTTAGCATGACTCTAACCTTAACATTAACGTTGCAAAACACAGTACAACATTTGCAAATACCAATAAATATGACACTGACCTCGAAAGCTTTTTTCTCTTTTCTCTGAAGGTGGTTTTCGGTTGACGAGTCCAACGGTCCAATGACGCAGTTTTCTCGAGTTTTCTGTGAGGACCGCTCCCGCCATAACAGCGTACACCTGTCGAAAGCTTTTTTCTCTTTTCTCTGAAGGTGGTTTTCGGTTGACGAGTCCAACGGTCCAATGACGCAGTTTTCTCGAGTTTTCTGTGAGGACAGCTCGCGCACTAACAGCGTACACCTGACCTGCACACTGATAGTCTCGTTGGGTTGCTACGTGAGGCACCTCAGCCAATCATACAATGTCCTCTGGTCTCCTTTCCCTGCGTACCGCCAAATCAGCGCCACAGAGATTTAGAGTGTTTTGTACATACAGGTGCATCTCAATAAATTAGAATGTCGTGGAAAAGTTCATTTATTTCAGTAATTCAACAAAATCATCACAATTAAAAGAACCAAAGACTTAAACTACTTCAGTCTGTGTACATTGAATTTATTTAATACACGAGTTTCACAATTTGAGTTGAATTACTGAAATAAATGAACTTTTCCACGACATTCTAATTTAGTGAGATGCACCTGTACTGTATTTTCAGGGTTTTTTTGTACGTACTGTATTTTTTTTTTAATTATCTTTGTTATTATTGCAATAAAAAAATATTATTTGTGTTCTACTTGAAGCAGCGCTGCGCAGACCGATCGGTGTCAAGTTGTGTTTTCATGAGCATTATATTTCAATTAAACCAGCACTTAAACAGAAAATGCAACTGCTTCGGGCAACTGTAACTTACTGTAGACTATTAATTCATAATACCGATCTCAGCAACTGTCAGCATTAGACTATTGTTACTGTATAGCAATAAATACACTTTTAATTATGGTATTATATGCACAGACTTTCTATGACACACGTGTAATTAGAATGAACAGATTGGTTAGCATTGTCTGTGGCAGACTTCACTGAGTCAGGGCAACATAATTCAATAAACAAGAAGTTAATAAGTGATTTAAATCGTAGAGAAAACAATGTCTTTTTGCTCTAGTAAAAATACTGAATGAATTTGCCTTTTTTGAATGCCTTGAATCATTGATTCACTGACCCATTCATAAAAATAAGTTTCTTCGTTTCTGAATGAATCAGCCGTTTTGAAGGACTCGACTGAATAAAGGACTCAACAACTCAGTCATTAAGACAGTGGCTTGCTGCCACCTACTGGTAAAAGTGATTTAAATCGTAGAGAAAAAATGTATTTTTGCTCTAGTCAAAATGGTTCCAGAGTCATGTTGTGCGTCTCACTGCAGCTCTGTTACTGAATGAATTTGCCTTTTTTGAATGCCTTGAATCATTGATTCACTGACCCATTCATAAAAATAAGTTTCTTCGTTTCTGAATGAATCAGCCGGTTTGAAGGACTCGACTGAATAAAGGACTCAACAACTCAGTCATTAAGACAGTGGCTTGCTGCCACCTACTGGTAATGTTGGTCTCATTTAAAAGAATGAATCAGCCGTTTTGAAGAACTTGACTGAATAAAGGACTCAACGACTCAGTCATTAAGACAGTGGCTTGCTGCCACCTACTGGTAATTTTGGTCTCATTTTTAAAAGTATCAGTCATATTTCCGTGTTCTACATTTTATATTTAAAAATATTCTCATAATATTATTTATGCAATTTGTAAGTGCAAATTTAAATTAATTATACTTGTCACTTTAAAAAAAAAAAAATAATTCCTAATTTCTCTGGGCTATGCCCTGGATAGAACCTATCCTATGAGTGATTGTCATTGGTGATTTCAAATATGAAATTTAATCGTAAACTTGGCAGACAATTTTAGAGAATTTGATGTTTCCCCATTCAAAGAGATAGGTGCTGAACTTGCATGCCCGAGAGGCGCTTCAAAGATGGACAAAAGTGTAATGACTTAATCATACAATGGCTTCTGGTCTCCTTCCTTGCCTACCACCAAAGCCGCAGAGTTAAAGTTAGCTGTTTACGCTTTTTTGGCTAAAGGTTGCAGGCTTGCCTTCCAGTGGATTTTGCTACTTGCTCTGGTCAAATGTAGTTCCGGGTCAAAAAAACATTTTAATATGAAATGCTTGCTCATGGTCGCAATTGTTGAGTCTCTGTAAATAAGATATGCTTTAGATATGTTACTCCACTCTCATATGTTTGCTATGAATTTACTACAATGGCACAAGCTGTTTTGAATCACTTTTTTTCTGAGGTCAAAGGTCTCATGTGGGGGCCCTGGAATATTTCCTTATGGGGGCCTTGGGGGCAAAAAAAAATTGTATCTTCAAGAAATAGACTGTATTTTAATGTTGTTTTAACCCTTTCCCCAACTAAACTAAGAGACTAAGAGAGAGTTAAAGAACCTTTAAAGAACTATACAGGGGCTTACAGGTTTTACGGTAGTGGTGCTATATAGCACCCCATCGACTCCAAAGAACCGCTGAAGAACCATACAGAGGCTAAACAGGTTCGTGGTGCTATATAGCACCTTAACCACTCCAAAGAACCGCTGAAGAACCTTTATTTTTTT
>NW_015549613.1:14524-15067 GCF_001515605.1 Sinocyclocheilus anshuiensis
TATGTACAGCTCCGTCTTTCTTTTCTCTGCGCTTACAATTTTGGCACGATTCTCTCACTAACTGAGTTTTGCAAGCGTGAGGGGGAGGGCGGGGCCACCTTCTTCTTGTAGCCAATCAAATTAGCCTCTCGCTGACTCTCAATTTACTCTTATCTGATTGGTCCAGTAAACACATCATACCCAAGACATTAATCTTCATTTAGTTCAGGATCGTTCTTGCTGCCGGAATGGTACTTTTAATGTACACATACAGTAAAAAAAAACAAAACAAAAAAATAACAACGTAATTAAAACATGATATTTTATAATTTTGTGTACCATTAGGCTGTGTGTTCATACTGAATTTCGAGCTGTGTAGTTTCCTTCTCTTCCTCAACTGGCTATATGATATATTAGTTTATTGTAATATTATATTGTAATTTTGATGATACTTAAAGAAGGTCTAGTATCTGCACTAGCCTAATACATGCATAATTTCACCTGTCTACTGATCCATTTTTTAAACACAAATTTGGTTCAATAATAATTGAACCAACAGTAATA
>NW_015549613.1:15077-15628 GCF_001515605.1 Sinocyclocheilus anshuiensis
AAAATATTTATCTCTAACTTATTCACCATTTATCATCTGTAATACTATCGTGTAACCACTAGATGGCTGTTTAGCTCTCTATATAAAAACATATAAACATGACTGTGTTCCCTATAAATGGCTGGGAACTTTGGATTCCCACATAATTAGTTACTTGTATTTGGATATATATTTAGACATTATTAAAGACATATTTATCAAAGTTTTTGCATTATGAACACATGGGAGTCTAGCCTAAAGGCACACAGCTTATGAAAGGAGCATGTTTTAATTACGTTGTTATTTTTTTATTTATTTTTTTACTGTATGTGTACGTTAAAAGTACCATTCCGGCAGCAAGAACGATCCTGAACTAAATGAAGATTAATGGCTTGGCGTATGATGTGTTTATTGAACCAATCAGATAAGAGTAAATGGAGAGTCAGTGAGAGGCTCATTTGATTGGCTACAAGAAGAAGGTGGACTCACCCTCCCCCTCACACTTGCAAAACTCAAGCTGTGTCTCATTTAGAAGGCTGCGCCCTCCGGAGGTCGAATCCTCTGGAGGTCGC
>NW_015549613.1:15841-16170 GCF_001515605.1 Sinocyclocheilus anshuiensis
TTCAGCAAAATGAACGAATCTTTTTTCGAGTCATTTCGTTCATTTTAGCAAAATATAATTAAAATGTTATGTGCTACTTCCCTAACACGTCTAATACTTACGCAAACGTTGATCACTACAAACAATACAAAACTGCTATAAGAAACAGAAAAGATTCATTAATTGTTTACCTGGGTCTTCAGTCTATGATTAGCTCACCTCACCTCTTATCTGACAAGTCTTCGGGTTTGAGTCATTCGTTCATCACGTGACAGCCCCATAAGCTAAACCTATGAAAGAGAATTGATTAATTCACCTTTCAAGGTTTCAGGTTTGAGTCGTACGTTAAT
>NW_015549613.1:18787-19074 GCF_001515605.1 Sinocyclocheilus anshuiensis
AACGAACGATTCGAAAGACTCGAGAGATGAACTAATCAATTCTCTTTCCGGCTCAGACTGCATAGGGTAAGCTTATGGGGCTGTCACGTGATGAACGAACGACTCGAAAAACCCGAAGACTCGAGAGATGAACTAATCAATTCTCTTTCCGGCTCAGACCTCATTGGTTAAACTTATGGGTCTGTTACGTGATGAACGAACGACTCAAACCTGAAGACTCGAGAGATTAACTAATCAATTCTCTTTCCGGCTCAGACTGCATAGGTTAAACTTATGGGGCTGTCACA
>NW_015549613.1:19221-19502 GCF_001515605.1 Sinocyclocheilus anshuiensis
AGACTCGAAACAGGTGAACTACTTGACTAATTCCAGTACAGAACCTATAGGATGTTGCGCATGCGCGACTGAACGAATCACTCCCCGATACGTCTCGTTCTTCCCGAGTCACATTAAAGATTCGTTCAAAATGAAAAAACCGTTCAAGAACGACCAAACACTACAGCGAAGGATACACCTCATGCATCCTCCGAATTCCTGTGAAAGAAGGTTGCATTCGAAGGTCGCATTCGGAGTGTCCTACTTGCTTTTCTGAAATGAGACAGCCTCGATGACTAGGG
>NW_015549613.1:20640-21775 GCF_001515605.1 Sinocyclocheilus anshuiensis
AGATATTACAAATATTGCAAACGCTGAGGAAAACCGTACTAGGTAGGGCTGTGGAGTTACTAATGCTATGAGTGTTAGTGTTTTGGGTTTGACCGATCCAGCAAACTTTACTTTTTCCAATAAATAAATTATATTTATTTTATTTTTATTTTCATGTCTCTCTATAAATAACACTATTAATAACCTTATAAGAGTATTTGGAAGCTACGTATTTTTGTTTTAAAATAATGTATTGAGTTGTATGTTGTGTGATGTCACTTCCTCTGATTGAATTGCCCAGTCGCGTCCCGCTCTCGTCAGAACAGCTTTGGACTTGAGCGAGACAGGTACGTCGCATATATTAAAATATATCAGATTGAGTTAAAATTTTGGTTGATATCAGTGGAAGACGTGTTTTGATGCTGGATTGAGTCAAATAGTGTGTTCGTTTAGCGTTATTTTTCAGTATATTGTGAGTTTCGTGTTAATGAGCTGTTAATCATTTGGTTCAAGTTACCGCCCGCGCCATTTTTAATGGATAAAAAGGTGGATTATGTTCTTAAAACATCATGCAGTTAAATTTGTCAAAAGTATATTGTCATTTTATGTCTTAAAGATAATACATGGCTACAAATATACAATTTGAGTCGTTAATCAGCTGCAGTTACAGTGTTAATGGGGACGGGTTCATTTTTCTCTCTTCTCGCAACTCTCACAGACCAAAGAACTGAGAGTGTGTTTGCCTGGTGTTAATCCCTGTCCTGTCTTTAATAAACTGCAGGTATGTAATTGCAACAAAATAATTACCACTATGCGATCATATTTTATTGTAATGTTAGATTGAAACAATTTTTTGTATTTTCAAAATATGAAACTATATGTGTGTGTAGAAATGTATATTGAACATTCTATTATATTGAGGATATATTTACAGGGTTCCCACGCTTCTTGAAAGTACTTGAATTTCAGACATATGGATTCAAGCCTGGAAAGTACTTGAAAACAAACATAGGTCCTTGAAAGTGCTTGAATTAAATTTGAAAAAAATGTTGTTTATGGCACTATTTAAAAATGGTCTTATATGTTCTGTCGAACAAGCGGCACTAATGATTGGGGGTGGAGATGGGGGAGCGCGAAAAAAAACGTGTGTGTTGAT
>NW_015549613.1:21904-22490 GCF_001515605.1 Sinocyclocheilus anshuiensis
CTGGACCGTTTTCTTAAGCCCGCTCCCGCTGAATTTCTGACCATTACCGCCCACTCCCGCAACGTGTGTCCCACTCCTGCGAACATTCTAATATTGTATATACAGGGGTTCAAGTTTTCAGTCGCTACAACGGATTTCCGTCGATTGGAAAAAATGAGGGGAAAAGAAACATGTAGCGCACTGTTGTTGTTCTGCCGGCACACCAAAAATCACCCCGCCATAGCTGCAGCTTCTTGGTGACAACATAACGCCGCTCGCATCATTCACAGTCGGGTTATTAGCAGACAACACAGAGCAGGACTTCAATTTCGGTGCGGGATTGCGGCTATTAATAACAATTCTACTCATTCCCACAGGTTCCTCGTTTATAACACGATGACAGATGACGAAACGTATCATTTGCACGTGCTTTTGAGTCTTGAGAACTCACTCGCGCGCTCTCATTTTCTGTGCTCCCACAGATCGCGATAAAGTGACGTGACATGACATGTGGCCAAGTATGGTGACCCATACTTGGAATTAGTGCTCTGCATTTAACCCATCCAAAGTGCACACACACAGCAGTGAACACACACACACACCGTGA
>NW_015549613.1:22618-23882 GCF_001515605.1 Sinocyclocheilus anshuiensis
GAAGGTGGGAGAGAGCGCTGTACATTCACTCCCCCCACCTACAATCCCTGCCGGTACGAGACTCGAACCCGCAACCTTTGGGTTACGAGTCCGACTCTCTAACCATTAGGCCACGACAAAAGAGAGTGACAGCTTTTAAGAATTATTAAAGAAGTTTACAAATGTGATATTGATTTAATACAACAGTTCGATAAACAAGTACTGCCTGATTTTGCTCTCTTTCATCAACGAAAAGAGTTCCAAATATAGTAACAGCTCAGCCGCTGTGCATCTCTAAAAGCAAACACAGCAGTGTTTCATTCATGAATGAAAGTGCGTTTTTGAACGAATCTAGTGAGTCAGTGATTCATGATTACCCATTCATAAAGACAGTCACTTGCTTCATTCCTGAATGAATTGTTTCATTCCTGAATGAATCAGCCGTTCAAACGAATCAATTGAATGAATGATTCAGTGATAAAATCAGTGACTTGCCACCACCTGCTGGTGGTTTCAGTTTCATTTTTTGGTATGATTTTAGTTATTTCAATCATTTAATATTTCTTTATTCAAATTGTTATATTTAAAACATTAATCTCAACATGAATTTATTAATTTAATTGCACTCATGCCACCTCTTAGAATCATTAAACATCTGAAAATGTACCTACAAGTAGTGATCGACCGATATTGATATTTTATACCCGATACCAATTATTTGCATTATGTGCCCGATAACCGATATGCAGAACCGACATTTATTTACTGTTATAAAGTAAATAAATGACTAAGTGAAGTAAGAACATACTTCACTTTGGTTTTTCCTCTTTTCAGTCATCTTTTTTTTTTAAGTATTGAAAATTAGCAGTCATTCATGTTAAAATTAATCTTCATACATTTTATTTATAAAAAGCATCAACAGCAACAAAACTAATATTAACAATAAGAAAAATAAATGTCTAATGTTTTCAAATGGAGAAAATAAATAAAGGACAGGAGTCATATCAACTTCATTTTAAACTACAGTTTTAGTAGGCTTATAAGCTGTTTAATAGCTACAAAGTCAAGAATAATTCACTGGATAATGTTAATTCACTGAACAATATTCTCTGGAATATTGGAATATAACAAACACTACAAGCCACTTTTGTGTTCTTCTGTGCACTCTCTGTTAGTGTTGTCACGGTACCAAAATTTCAGTATTTTTTCCACTGAAAATCCACGGTTCTCGGTACCAATTTCGGTACCAAAGCAAAACACAAAAACATGCTAATTGAACAACATT
>NW_015549613.1:24059-24419 GCF_001515605.1 Sinocyclocheilus anshuiensis
AATAAAAGTATGAAAAAAGTAAACAAGTTTCACCCAAAAGTTTAGTCATAGTTCTGCTGCCACTGAAAAACACTGTTTTAGGGTTTGCTGGTGTTTTCAGGATCTTCCTCGGTCTGCAGCTGTAAAGGAAAATATAATATACTTAAGTAAAGCAATGGGCTGAGTCTGACCAAATGCAACATTAGATCATTGACACCAGCTAAAATATAACTTTTCAGGAAATAACAAACCTCAGCTTTTATAATAAATTTAGATAAGATTACAAATATTAAGTGTATATCAAAAAGATGGAAACTGTAGTATTAAAAACACTTTACAATAAGATTTTATTTGTTAGATAACATGACCTAACAATAAACA
>NW_015549613.1:24699-31913 GCF_001515605.1 Sinocyclocheilus anshuiensis
ACACAGTTCATTTAAAAGCCTTAAAATAGTAAATACCATTATGTCTTCCTGTTTTTTTTACAGTAATAAAAGTTATAGGAGCATTAAGTTAAATAGTTAACAAAGAAATAATTTTGAACAAAATTAATTCTAATGCTCATTATATTAGCTTTAGCCGCGCTTATGCTAACGATTAACTACGTATATGCTAACGGCGATGTTTATTTCAATCCGAAATTAAAATTAAAATATGGAATAATATTCATAACAGAAGCTCTAAATATTAAAAATGTAATTGAAACTTACCTGCTTGAACTTGATCGGGGTGTTTTGTTAGTTTGATGTGTTTCCTCCTCTTGAGGTCGCCACTGCTTTTAAGAAGAGGTTGCCAGGTTTTCACAACAAAACCCGCCCAATCACGTTTTGAGGGGGTCCCTCATTAAAAATCGCGTTCCGAGGATAAAATACACATGTTTTGGCGGGGTTCCCCTGGTAAAATTCGCATTCCAGGGGCTAAATATCACGTTAATGGGGTCGTTTTTCAACCCGCGGACATGAAAAACAACCCGCGGCAACAGTGTTAAAGCAGCCCAATTCCGCAGGAAAACAGGTTGCCAGGTTTTCACAACAAAACCCGCCCAATCACGTTTTGAGGGGGTCCCTCATTAAAAATCGCGTTCCGAGGATAAAATACACATGTTTTGGCGGGGTTCCCCTGGTAAAATTCGCATTCCAGGGGCTAAATATCACGTTAATTGGGTCGTTTTTCAACCCGCACACGAAAAACAACCCGCGGCAACAGTGTTAAAGCAGCCCAATTCCGCGGGAAAACTGCGGACTTGGCAACACTGGAAGAGGATAGCTTTCAGATAGCGCATCAAGAACCGGGTTGACCGGGTACTCGGTACCACCGGTACTTTAAAAAACCTGGTACCGTAACGTTTTCATTTTTTTAGTACCGACTTACCGAAGTACCGGGTCTTTTGACAACACTACTCTCTGTAGTAGGGCTGTCTCGATAACCGCAATATTGTAATACTGTAATACTGATGCTTCCATTCTATTGACGAGCCAACCGCAGAGGAAGGAAAGCAACCGCGGCAACCGCAGTGTTCACATTTTTATTTTTTTTTTCATGAGGCTGTGGCCTTTGTTTTACAATTCATCACTGTGCATTGAATGTTAAATAAATTAGTAATGAGACAAGAGTGTTGTCATTTTCCCGCGAACTGTTTGTATCCGGGGTTTCGTTGATTTTGAATACTGAAACGATGGCAGGCGCTCTTGTCCAAAAACCTAATGTCGCGTCTCCAGTTTGGGAACATTTCGGCTTTCGACCCAATGAAAAGGGAGAGCCAGCAAATTTAGATGAACTGATATGCAAATTTTGCGGCAAAAAGGTCCCTGTGACACGCAGCAATACATCTAATTTGAGGTGTCATCTCGCTAACGGTCATCCAGCCATTGAAGCGCAGCTGCGCCCTCAAACATCCGTTCGCGGAGCAACATCAAAAAGAACAGCTGAGGCCTGTACCAGCCGACAGTTAGGAGTAGCTGAAGCCTTTGCAAAATCTGTCAAATACAACCGTGAAAGTAACAGGTATAAATGCCTTACAGCCGCTGTTACGTAGTATCTAGTTGAGGAGATGGTTCCATTCAATATGGTGGAGAAACCTGCATTCAAGTCGATGCTTCAAAAATTCGACAAGCAGTACGAGTTGCCGGGCAAAACCTACTTTTCAGAGACTGCTGTGCCGAAAATGTACAACATGGTAAAGACATCGATCAAAAGGGAGCTTTTGAATGTCGACTATTTTACTGCCACAACTGATATGTGGTCAAGTGTCAATATGACTCCTTATACGAGTCTAACGGTTCATTATCTCAGCATGGAATGGACTCTGAAATCACGTTGCCTCGAAACAGTGTTTATGCCCGAAAACCACACGTCCGACAATATTTCGGATGCTCTCCGGCACGCATTTGAAGAGTGGTCCCTGGATGAGAAGAAGCTGGCCTGTATCACTACAGACAACGGGGCCAACATCGTTGCGGCCGTCAAAAAGTTGAACTGGCCTTGGCTGAACTGCTTTGGTCACAATTTACATTTGGCAGTTACAAACGCAATGACAAGCGTTAAGGACCACACTGCTCAAGCAATGGGCCTGTGTCACACCTTGGTCAGTACATTTTCTCAGAGCTGATTGAAGAGAAGAGATCTGGCCAAAGCACAAGCAGAACTTCAAATCCCTCAACATGGCCTCATACTGGTAAGTTATAAAATGTAAACAATTTGATAACTTATTGATCATGTTAGCAATAAATAAAAATGAAATTATATGAATGAAATTATAAAAATTAAACAATAAAATACTGTTACAATCATACTTGAATGTTGCTGGATTAAATTTAATTTTCGTTTAAAAATAAATATTTTGAAACTAAAATTATTTCAAAAGGTAGGATATATTAAAGAAAAAACATATTTAGGCTAATTTCAGCTCAATTTAACGTCCATATATCTGTACACATTTAATTAATATACATTCTTTTGCAGTCGAGATTATTTAAATGTATTTTTTTGTTTAGTAAAAATATATTGAAAAATAATAATTTAAAATGTAGCCTATAATTTATTTTGGTAGACTAATTAAATAGTAGATGTTGTCATTGGCTAATTTCTATTCAATGATTTAACGGTCAATACTCTGTTCAGGACTGCGCTACGAGATGGGGCACCAAACAAAAAATGGTGGACAGGGTTTTGGGGCAAATCCCGGCTATCAGAAGAGTTTTGGATGACCGATGACACAACCATCTAAATCCAAGCTGGCAGGATATAGCTGTACTTGAATCGGTGAATGCAGCACTTAAACCCACGGCTGAGTTTACGGATCTGCTGTCTGGCGAGAGCTACATTACAGTGTCTTCAGTCAAACCCGTCCTGAAACTCCTGACAGAAGATATGCTTAAACCATCAAACGAGGATACCACATTAACATCGGACATAAAGCACAAAATGTGCAGTGTTCTACAGGGGAAGTATGAACCAGCTACCTTAAAAAAACTTTTGGAAAAGGTCTGTTTTTTAGATCCTCGATATAGGGGCAATTATATCAATGACACGGAGACAAAATCCAACATCATCGAAGAGATGGTGGGAGTGGAGGACAAGGGAGCGCTGTCAGTGGTTGGAGACGAAGGGCAAGCGGTGGTGCCACCTGCAGCAAAGAAAAAGACTCTTGGAGACCTGCTAAAGTCACGGACAACCTCTGTGTCAGCGCCCATACCCAAGAGAGCGCGAGCAGATAACGAGCTCACGTGCTACCTGCAGGAGAAGTGCATAGATTCTAACGCGAATCCACTGTCCTGGTGGCGCGATAATCAGTCTAGATTTCCGCTGCTGTCCAAAGTCGCGCGTAAATACATTTGTATTTGTGCAACGAGCACACCGTCGGAAAGGGTTTTCAGTGCTGCCGGGAATATTGTTACCCCCATGCGATCCTCCCTGAAACCACATAAGGTTATATAATATGTTGGTTTTCCTAGCGGAAACAAGGACATGATAACCCAGGTCTAAATCACATTCGTTAACGCTTAAGTAATATTTCGTTTATTCTCTGTATTTTCACTTAGGCCAACACGTTGTTTTCATGTGATACTTTAGAATTCTTTCGTTTTTCAAATTGGAAAAATGATTTTCTTATTGCTTGTTTTCATTTGATACTTTAGAATTTTTTGATTTCATTTGTTTTTTTTAAATTGGAAAAGGCATGTTCTTATTGCTGTTTGGCATTTAACAATAAACAAAAATGTTTTAAAACGTGTCTCTCTGTCAGTTAAAAAGCAACAATATATGCTACATAATAACTCAACAATAGAGCTTTGAATGCAGATAAATAAGGTTTGTAAAAAAAAAAAAAGCGTGGTAATACCGCACATCGCGCTATTGAGCCACCCATAATAACCGCAAGGGACATTTCCTAACCGCGACAGCACTACTCTGTAGTACAAATTAATTTTTTTTTTAATACTAATTTCATATGATTGGTAACTTATTCGTCTTATTCCACTTTTTATTGTATTTTTTTAAATATAAATTTTAAAAAGCTTGTAAACATACATGTTTGAATTTGACAGCAAAGGTAAAAAAAAAACAAAAAACGCCCCTGTAAATCACTTTGAGTCAAATATCACCCATATTAGGAAGGCTAATTTTTTATTAGAATTTTTGATTATTGGTCAGAAGGTGCTGCTAATTTTTTTTTAAATTAGGAGGACTAGCGCTCCTAAAAAGAAAAGTAAGCACAGAGCCATGTGTATCAGTATATCAGATCCGTGCATGAGGTCTTAAAGAGACAGCAGCCTAAATAAACCTGCTGCTGTCTTTCATTATACAGTGAAGACTATCCAGTGTTATTTTACAGTCGAGTAGATTATACTGTAGTTAGACCTAACTGAAAACATTTCTTGTTATTGTTTTTGTTTGTGCTATTGATTGTCATTAATTTATTTGTTCTTTTTTTATTATTTACTATTTACTTGTCTTTTTTAGTTAAATTCAATTCTGAGTGCACATGATTCTTGGGTGGGGAGGGGAGGGGGCATGGTCCATGAGAAATAGTCCTGCCACCACAGCTGGAAAACTAGAGGAAACACTGCATACATTTAATAAAATTAGAAAAATGCATTTACAAATGTAAAAAGAAAATGCCCCTGAAATCACTTTGAGTCAAATGTCAGCTCGTATTAGGAAGGCTAATTATTGATCAGAATTTTTTATTATTGATTAGAAGGTGCTCCTAATTTTTTTAAATTAGGAGCAAGCGCTCTTGATTACAAGAAGAAAAACACTGCTCTTAAACTGGGTGTGTGACGGGTATGGCTGAGGAATGGGGTTTGGCCAAGGAAACATTTTCAGTCGAAAGATTTTTTCTTTAACCCCATCATTTTCGCACAACAGGGAGCTGCTATCAATATGCGGGGTATATGAAATCGCATTTGAATTAGCGTTTGCTGTTCACTTTCACGATTTTGCGGTCACACGCACTCTGTGTAAAGGGAGCACATCTTATCAACGTGCCTAATAATTATGCACGCACTGTATTCTGATCATATTTTTACCAATTCCAAACCACATCAATCTTAATAACTACTATTATTTTTGTATTTAATAATTTAGAAGTGATATATAATTGTACATGAAGGCTGGAAATAAAAAAACTCCTTATTAAGGTGTGCAGAATTATTAGGCAGGTTTTCTTTTACGGATGAAATGAGCCAAAAAAGATCCAAGCACATTTGACCAATTCCAAACCACATCAATCTTAACTACTATTATTTTTGTATTTAATAATTTAGAAGTGATATATTATTGTACATGAAGGCTGGAAATAAAAAACTCCTTATTAAGGTGTGCAGAATTATTAGGCTGGTTTTCTTTTATGAAATGAAATGAGCCAAAAAAGACATTTAACTCAGACTGAGAAGTCAAAAATGATTAAATCCCCATGAGAAATATAAAAAACTAATGCAGTACAGAAATTTCAAAGTTAAGGCATGACCATTGGTCAGCAAAATGCTCATTGGGTCAGCGGGGTCAGAAAAAAACAGGTGTAGAAGAAAAGAGCATGTTAACAGCAAAATAATTAATAATTAATGTGAAGAATTAAGTGTGAAACCATCAGGAACCTTTTAGTCTCCAGTGCCACTATTTTCCAGAACTGCAACCTTGAGTCTCCAGAATTACAAGGTGTCAGGTTCTCAGAGACTTTGCTTGGGTAAAAAATCCTATAAAATGACCCCTACTTAATAAGAATAACATTCTGAAGTGTTGTGAAATACATGAAGACTATTTTTTATAGTTAAGTTGAGAGTGACTCTTGAAGGACCAGCACCACATCCTCTTGTACCACTGTTTGAAGTATTTATCTTCCAGAATCTGGCAGTAAGTTTTAGGAGCTCATTTTTCAGGGTAGGAGATGGACTAAAAATGAACTCCCAAAACTTACTGCAACATGGAGCTAAGGAGAAAAATGTAGAACTTGAAAATTGGAAAAACAGCTTAGTGAAAAGCATTTACAGTTTAAAAGCAAATAGAAAGTCCTATTTTTTTTTATTTATTTTCTTTATATTATTTTTGCAGATTTGCACATGTACAAGGTTTAAAATGTTCATGAAATATTTTTTTAAAAATATTGACGTTTTGACCAGCTGCATGTTTGAGCAGTTGCATTCCTCTAGGTCAAAGATGAAAAAATGGGATTTACAATAAAAAGTAATTTACAAAATTATTTTGATTTTAGTTAATTTATTAATTAGTAACGTCTCTTTTGAGTGAAAGTGCAAATTTTTAATGTTAAGAGGTTTTACCATGTTATTACAACATTTAACCACTTTTTATTCATTTAAAAATTGAGAAATTATTTCAAATTTAAATATTGTACAAGAACTACAGCAGAAACCAGTTTGATGCATATTTTATCAATATTTTAGAAATTGTATTTGAATATTACCAGTACTGACTTCAATGGATTTCATTCAATTCCTTTGAACACAACTGCTCAAAACGGTCTAAATTTATGAAGCCTACACATTCAAAACATTATTACTCTGAAATTTTTAATGTAAATGTTAAGTGTAAATGAAATGTTTAGTACTGTAAGGTCTTTCATGACACTACATATTCTGGGGTGTGAATTTGATAGGTGCTTGATATAAAATAAATGGTGCTTTAAAAAGTCCTTAAGTCCTTGAATCTGGTGTTCATGAAAGAGTGGGAACCCTGTATTTACATTATTGAATTTGTGTCTACGGTTGTGTTGTATGTGATGTCTGATACATATGTTGAAACAAAACAAGTGAAACAAGCCAGTGGTGTCGTGGGGTTCTTTGTGGCGAGAGACGAAGCCTGCTACAAGTGCACCTGTCCCTCTTATGTTCTTTTTTTATTATTACTGCAGAACTTACGTATTATTACATACAAGCTCAGGGAAAGATGGTTGTATCTTTAACAATGAACGATCATAATGACAAACAGCAGAAAACATAACTATAATGGGTTTGCATACATCATAGTATGAGATTATATACACAGAAAAAAAAAGGTACAATGACAAGGTTAAATATCTTTGAATAATCATAATATGCATATAATCAATGCATCAAAATATTGCATTTGTTGTTGTTGTTTATAAGCCGGAGGGATGAAACGAGAGAAATTAATTCAACAAGAA
>NW_015549613.1:32008-34412 GCF_001515605.1 Sinocyclocheilus anshuiensis
AGCAGCTGATCGACGTCTCCTTTGTGCAGATATTACAAATATTGCAAACGCTGAGGAAAACTGTACTAGGTAGGGTTGTGGAGTTACTGATGCTATGAGGTATTAGTGCACCTGTCCCTCTTATGTTCTGTTTTTATTATTACTGCAGAGCTTATAATTACATACAAGCTCAGGGAAAGATGGTAGTATCTTTAACAATGAACAATCATAATGACAAAAAGCAGAAAACAACTATAATGGGTTTGCATACATCATAGTATGAGATTATATACACAGAAAAAAAGGTAGGTTAAATATCTTTAATCATTATATTCATATAATCAATGCATCAAGATATTGCATTTGTTGTTGTTGTTTATAAGCCAGAGGGATGAATCAAGAGAGTTAAATTCAACAAGAAAAAGAGGAAAACAAAGGAGATTTAAGCCAGTTTTGCTTGTGGATGAAAAATTTTGCGCACAAAATAAAGTAACAACATATTCAAGAGATAACGATTTTTGGTTTTCGGAAGGAAACATAATATATTTAAGGATTAAACTGGGTCATATTAGTAGGGTTAAAAATATAAAAATTTAAATCAACCCAAAATGTATTGGTTATACTACAATCACAGTAAAAGGGCAGCCGTTTCTTCAACAAGACCACAAAATTAGGAAATTTCATAAACATCAAAATATTTACAGAGAGATCAATTAAACCTGTCGCTCGTATCTGTTGCGCTTGTTATAACGTCGTAGATCACATGATAATGTCAACATGGCGGATGATGCCTGGATCGCATTCATACTTAACGAGATTTGGCTGTAGAGTACCTACTCTTTTAGCACTCGTTAAGTAAGGACTTATTGAAATTAAGTATCTACTCAATGAGTAGTCGGATCGCATTCATACTTAATGAGATTTGGCTATAGAGTACCTACTCTTTTAGCGCTGGTTAACTCTCTGGTGTCCGAGGGTGTTTTGGGGCCTGGAAAAGTTTTGACATGCCCTGACATTTGTGCTTTTTTCAGTTGCTTACAAACATTACCAGAAGATGCATAGCTGATAAATAAATTGCATCACTGATAAGAAAGGACACGCGTATATGTCTGTCGATGCATCACTTATTTACAGCTTACTTGATACGTTTACACATCAGACGATAGCGAACGCCAATGACCGAGTATACAACATTCAACATATTAAAGGGGTCATATGATGCGATTTCAAGTTTTCCTTTTTTCGCTGTCAACATTCAAATCTGCAAAAAGTTCCGCCGACGGAACTGTCGACCCCAGGGGGTTAAGTAAGTTCTTATTGAAATTAAGTACTTACTCATTGAGTAGGCAGTTTTGGACGCAGCCTATGTGATTACGGCTGCTATCATTCCCCGATTTAAGTTGATCCGAAGGCACATTCGTTTTACGTTATTCCAAAGGTGATCGATAGTAAAGCTGGAGAAAAGATTCCTTGCGTCTGTTATTGGAAGGCGTTATTTGTCTGCCAAATTAAGCAGGGCGTTTCATAAGAGGGCAGAACAAGTTCAGTAAATAAGAAGTTGATATTGTGTTATATTTTAAACACCATATATACAACAACATATTTAAAGCCATAGCAGAATTGTTGCGCATCTCCGAGCAACACAGCAGTGTTTAGTTTCTGAATGAATCCGCGTTTTGAATGAATTCGTGTGAACCAATGATTCAAAGGCCCATTCATAAAGAGAGCCGTTTACTTCATTCCTGAATGAATCAGCTGTTTGAATTAATCAAATGAATGAATGACTCATAAACACATTAACCGCCACCTACTGGCAGATTTAGTTTCTTATTTAGAGTATCATTTAAAAGAATTATCATTAAAAATAATAATAATACTAATAATAATAAAAGCATTAAAGGGATAGGATACCCACCCCCAAAACAATAAATTCTGTCATTATTTATTCAACCTCATGGTGTTTCAAACCTTTCTTTTGTGGAACATATAAGAAGGTATTTTGAAGACTGTTGGTAACAAAGCTGTTTTGGTTACCAATGATTTTCATTGTATGAAAAAAAAAACTGAGATGTTTCTCAAATTATCTTCTTTTATGTTCCATAGTTTATGTTAGGCCGTTGTAGCCTAAATACACTGAACAAAATTATAAACGCAACACTTTTGTTTTTGCCCCCATTTTTCATGAGCTGAACTTAAAGATCCAAGACTTTTTCTATGTACACAAAAGGCCTATTTCTCTCAAATATTGTTCACAAATCTGTTTAAATCTGTGTTAGTGAGCACTTCTCCTTTGCCGAGATAATCCATCCACCTCACAGGTGTGGCATATCAAGATGCTGATTAAACAGCATGATTATTGCACAGGTGTGCCTTAGGCTGGCCACAATAAAAGGCCACTCTAAAATGTGCAGTTTTACTGTATTGG
>NW_015549613.1:34578-40682 GCF_001515605.1 Sinocyclocheilus anshuiensis
GAGAAGTGCTCACTAACACAGATTTAGACAGATTTGTGAACAATATTTGAGAGAAATAGGCCTTTTGTGTACATAGAAAAAGTCTTAGATCTTTTGAGTTCAGCTCATGACAAATGGGGGCAAAAACAAAAGTGTTGCGTTTATAATTTTGTTCAGTGTATATAAATAGTACCGATAAGAATACCGTTAAAGTAACGAATTGATAAGCAGTATCGGTAAGAGTAGTAATACCGTTAAAACCTTAACGATACACATCCCTACTTACTGCAATTGAAATTTTGCCAATATCACTCTTACTGTACATACAGTACATAATTATTCTTAGAAAACAATTACTGTAATACAGCAAAAGGGTTTTTTATGTTCCAAAGGTTGTAGTACATTCCTAGTGGCCAGACTGACTGACTGCAGCTGAAGTTTTGCCAATATCACCCTTACTGTACATACAGTACATAATTATTCTTATAAAACAATTACTGTAATTCACCTAAATGTTTTTTTTCATGTTCCAAAGGTTGTAGTACATTCCTAGTGGCCAGACTGACTTACTACAGGTGAAAGTTTGCCAATATCACCCTTACTGTACAAACAGTACATAATTAATCTTTTGAAAACCATTACTGTAATTCACCAAAAGGGTTTTTTTAAGTTCCAAAGGTTGTAGTACATTCCTAGTGGCCAGACTGACTTAATACAGGTGAGATTTTGCCAATTTCTTTATTACTGTGCGTACTGTACATAATTATTCTTCGAAAACAATTACTGTAATTCACCAAAAGGGTTTTTTTTATGTTCCAAATGTTGTAGTACATCACTAATGGCCAGACTGACTTACTACAGGGGAAAATTTGCCAATATCTTCCTTACTGTACATACAGCACATAATTTAATCTTAGAAAAAAATTACTGTAATTCACCAAAAAAAAAAAGTTAATGTTCCAAAGGTTGAAGTTTGTTTGTAGTTACAAGACTAAGTTACTACACATGAAATTTTGCCAATTTCTTCCTTACTGTACATACAGTACATAATTATTATTAGAAAACAATTACTGTAATTGCCCAAAAGGGATTTTTTTTTATTTTCCAAAGGTTGTAGTACGTTCCTAGTGGCCAGACTGACTTACTACAGGTGACATTTTACCAATATCTCCCTTACTGTAGATACAGTGCATAATTATTTTTAGAAAACAATTACTGTAATTCACCATAAGGGTTTTTTTTTATGTTCCAAAGGTTACAGTACGTTTGTAGTTACAAGACTGACTTACTACAGGTGAAATTTTGCCAATATCTCCCTTACTGTACATGCAGTACATAATTATTCTTAGAAAAAAATAGTGAAATTCACCAAAAGTGTTTTTTTTTTGTTCCAAAGGTTGCAGTACGTTCGCAGTGACAAGACTGACTTACTACAGGTGAAATTTTCACAATAACACCCTTACTGTATGTACAGCACACAAATATTTTCATTAAAAACTAATTCACCAAATTGTTTTTTTTTTTTATATGTTCTAAAGGTTGAAGTACGCTCCTAGTGGCCTTGGATTCTACAGCAGATTATTTATATTTATATTCATATTCATATTCATATTCATATTTATTTTATTTATTTATGTGTGTGTGTACTGGTATATATGGTTTATGAGGACACAAATGTGTATAATGTCATGGGTACTACAACATAAACATGGTTTATGAGGACACTTCATGTGTCCCCGTAAAACAAAAGGCTTAAAAAACATACAAAACAGTGTTTTATGAAATTCAAAAGTTGCCAGTAGTTTTCTGTGAGGGGTAGGTTTAGGTGTAGGGTTGGTGTAGGGTGATAGAAAATACAGTTTATACAGTATAAAAACTATTACACCTATGGAGAGTCCCCGTAAACCACAAATGTAAGTATATGTGTGTGTGTGTGTGTGTGTGTGTGTGTGTGTGTATGTATGTACAGTGCGTGCATAATTATTAGGCAAGTTGATATTCTGATCATATTTGTTTTACCAAGCACATTTTACAAATTACAAACCACATTAATCAACTTTTTTGCCTCATTTTATTGGTAAAAGAAAACCTACCTAATAATTATGCACACCTGAATATACGAAGTTTTTCACTTCCAGCCTTCATGGACAATTATATATCACTTATAAATGATTAATTTATACTTACAAAATTAATAGTAGTTATTACGATTGATGTGGTTTGGAATTTGTAAAATGTGCTTGGTAAAAAAAAAAAGATCAGAATATCAACTTGCCTAATAATTATGCACGCACAGTACATACATAAACATGAATATAAATATAAATAATCTGCTATAGAATCCAAGGCCACTAGGAGAGTACTACAACCTTTAGAACATGGAGAAAAAAAAAACTTTTGGTGAATTAGTTTTTAATAAAAAAAAAATAGTTGTGTGCTGTACATACAGTAAGGGTGTTATTGTCAACATTTCACCTGTAGTAAGTCAGTCTGGTCACTAGGAATGTACTACAGCCTTTGGAACATGAAAAAACACTTTTGGTGAATTACAGTAATTGTTTTCTAAGAATAATTATGTACTGTACATGCAGTAAGAAATAAATTGGCAAACTTTCACCTGTAGTAAGTCAGCCTGGCCACTAGGAATGTACTACAGTCTTTGGAACATGAAAAAACACTTTTGGTGAATTACAGTAATTTTTTTTAAGAAACATTATGTACTGCACGTACAGTAAGGGAGATATTAGCAACATTTCACCTGTTGTTAGTCAGTCTTATAACTACAAACGTACTACAACCTTTGGAACATGAAAAAACCCTTTTAGTGAATTACAGTAATTGTTTTTTTAAGAATAATTATGTACTGCACGTACAGTACGGGAGATATTGGCAAAATTTTACCTGTAGTAAGTCAGTCTTTTAACTACAAACTTACTACAAGCTTTGGAACATGAAAAAACACTTTTGGTGAATTACAGTAATTGTTTTTTAAGAATAATTATGTACTGCATGTACAGTAAGGCAGATATTGGCAAAATTTCACCTGTAGTAAGTCAGTCCTGTAACTACAAACGTACTACAACTTTTGGAACATAAAAAAACCCTTATGGTGAATTACAGTAATTGTTTTCTAAGAATAATTATGTACTGCACGTACAGTACGGGAGATATTGGCAAAATTTCACCTGTAGTAAGTCAGTCTTTTAACTACAAACTTACTACAACTTTTGGAACATAAAAAAACCCTTATGGTGAATTACAGTAATTGTTTTCTAAGAATAATTATGTACGTAAAGTAAGGGAGATATTGGCAAAATTTCACCTGTTGTAAGTCAGTCTTATAACTACAAACGCACTACAACCTTTGGAACATGAAAAAAACCCTTTTCGTGAATTACAGTAATTGTTTTTTTAAGAATAATTATGTACTGCACGTACAGTACGGGAGATATTGGCAACATTTCACCTGTAGTAAGTCAGTCTGGCCACTAGAAATGCACTACAGCCTTTGGAACATTAAAAAACACTTTTTCTGAATTACAGTAATTGTTTTCTAAGAATAATTATGTACTGTACGTAAAGTAAGGGAGATATTGGCAAAATGTCACCTGTAGTAAGTCAGTCTTGTAACTACAAACATACTACAACCTTTGGAACATAAAAAAACCTTATGGTGAATTACAGTAATTGTTTCGAATAATAATTTTGTACTGTACCTACAGTAAGGGAGATATTGGCAAAATGTCACCTGTAGTAAGTCAGTCTTGTAACTACAAACGTAATACATTCTTTCAAACATGAAAAAAACCTTCTGGTGAATTAAAGTAATTTTTTTCATTAAAATATTTGTGTACTGTACATACAGTAAGGAAGATATTGGCAAAATTTCACCTGTAGTAAGTCAGTCTTGTATCTACAAACATACTACAGCCTTTGGAACATGGAGGAAAAAACACTTTCGTGAATTACAGTAATTTTTTCTATGATTGATTAAGTACTGTATGTACAGTAAAAGAGATATTGGCAACATCTCACATGTAGTAAGTCAGTCTTGTAACTACAAACGTACTACAACCTTTGGAACATGAAAAAACCTTTTTGGTGAATTTTAATAATGTTTTCTAAGAATAACTATGTACTGTATGTACAGTAAGAGAGATATTGGCAAAATGTAATGTGTAGTAAGTCAGTCTTGTATCTAGGAATGAACTACAACCTTTGGAGTGTGGGAAAAAAATGGTAAATTGCTATAATTTTGTCATAAACATTTGTGTACTGTACATACTGTAAAGGAGGTATTGGTAAAATTTCACCTATAGTAAGTTAGTGTTATAACTAGGGATGTACTATGACCTTTGGAACATTAATAAAAACACTTCTGGTGAATTACAGTATTTTTTCATGAAAATATTTGTGTACTGTACAGTAAGGGAGATATCGGCAAAATTTCAAATGTAGTAAGTCAGTCTGACCACTAGGAATGTGCTACAACCTTTGGAACACAACAAAAGCCTTTTGGTGAATTACAGTAATTGTTTTCTAAGAATAATTATGTACTGTATGTACAGTAAGAGAGATATTCGCAAACCTTCACCTGTAGTAAATTAGTCTGGCCACTAGGAATGTACTACAACCTTTGGAACATAACAAAAGCCTTTTGGTGAATTACAGTATTGTTTTCTAAGAATAATTATGTACTGTATGTACATTAAGGGAGATATCGGCAAAATCTCACCTGTAGTAAGTCAGTCTGGACACTAGGAATGTACTACCACCTTGAACAGCCGTTTGGGTACTTACAGTAGTTTTTTATGAACATAATTGTGTACTGTACTGCATATATGAAGGAAGGTATTGGCAAAATCCCACCTGTTGTAAATCACTATGAGTTATACACACTTTACAGTTTGGAATTGTTTTATTTTAAATGTTAAAAGTAACTTTAGTTAAAATACATTGGACGTTTTAAACCCAATCTGTGGAATTGTCAGACGGTCCCTTACGCATCAAGAGCCACTATAGCACGTCAAAGCTTTCTCCGGTTTAAATTTGCTGCTACAATACACTTGTATTGTACAAGTATTGTTGGCGGTTTTTAAATAATATTTTCATGTCGATACAAAGTTGTTGCATATTGTTAAAACTAATCGTGGTAGTGGTATCTTTGTAGGACTATCGACTATATAGAACAGTGGCACGCGAAAGCGAATGTCCGGCGAATATCGAACCTAAAACTAACATTACTGTGCTAAAGAGAGCAGCTGTCTGTCATGAATGAAACAGCTTCACATTCTTTTCAGCCACACAGTATCATTATTTCTGTGTTTCAGACATTCAAATCACAGAAGTACTGGGATAAAAGTTTATAGTTCAGATATAAACCGTGTGTACGACGTGTATGGTAGTGATTAAAATAGAGTAAATCACCTTTTGAAAGTAATTTGACACTTCAAATGAAGATTTATCGATTACATTGTTGCGTCAGTAGGTGGCGAAAAGGGGCTGTTAAAATGTATTTGTCTTTGAATCATACAAGAGATTCGTTAAAGAATGCTGATTCATCCAGTAATGAAACAAGTACATCTTGAGTGAGTCATTTAATCATTAATTCATAAATTACATGTGATTTTGTTTAGTTGTCTGTTTTTTCTTCAGAATCATGAGAGAACCACAACTTCCTTTGGGGAAAAAAAAGACAAAAAACTCAATTTATCCAGAATGATGTAGTTCTATTTTGCACACAAACAGCTCTTAAAGAGTCCAGTTATTATGTAGCCTGTTGATTTTTGTTCATGGTATTCAACTCCAATAAATGGTTTGCAAAAAAGAGCCACAGGATAAATGTTTTATATCATTATTTAATCACATTGGAATCGAAACTGGGAATCGAAAAGAATCGGAAACGATAAGCAGAATCGGAATCGGAATCAGAATTTATAAAATTCAAACAATACCCAACCCTATACGAAAGTAATTAGCCCATGCATAGCAGGTTGCTCATTTGGGGCCCTATGAGGATTTTCTCAAAAATCACACCCGGGGCCCGGGGCCCCTATATATATATATATATATATATATATATCGGAAAGTATTCAGACCCCCTTCAATTTTTCACTCTTTGTTAT
>NW_015549613.1:41582-43629 GCF_001515605.1 Sinocyclocheilus anshuiensis
TTAATCATACAAGTGATTCGTTCAAGAACGCTGATTCATCCAGTAATGAAACGAGTACATCTTGAGTGAGTCATTGAATCATTCATTCATAAATTACTTGTGATTTTGTTTAGTTGTCTAATGTTTTTTTGTTTAGAATCATGAGAGATCCACAACTTCCATTGGGGGGAAAAAAAAAAGATTTATCCAGAATCATGCAGTTCTATTTTGCACACAAAGAGCTCTTAAAGAGTCCAGTTTTTTTTTGTTCATGGTATTCAACTCCAATAAATGGTTTGCAAAAAAGAGACAGGATAAATGTTTGATATCATTATTTAATCAAATTGGAATCGAAACTGGGAATCAAAAATAATCGGAATCTATAAGTGGAATTGGAATCGGAATTGATAAAATTCAAATGATACCCAACCCTACTCGGGGCCCCCTGCGGTTTTGCCCTTTTGGGCCCCCATGATGGTTTTCTGTGGGCAAGCCCACTCTGGGTTAGCCCATGCGGGGCCCATAGCAGGTTGCTCATTTGGGGCCCTATGAGGATTTTCTCAAAAATCACACCCGGGGCCCCTTGTGTTTATATATATATATATATATATATATATATTGTTTTACGGTGCTAAATTTCCTACACCTTCTACCTTATTTTATTTATTCTCAGGTTAGGTAAAGCAAGTCAAATCTGTCCTATCTCATAAGCATTCAAATTTTCATACTTACAAAATAGATCACAGAAGACTTCTCCGTGGTCTGTTCTGCTCAAGTTTAGAAATCAGAGTCTTTTGGCAGGTGAGCTTCTTAGATATAATTAAGTATAAGTTTATTGTATATAGGATAAATATGTTACAAGCAAAATACTAATATAAAAAACAGAAATAAAAACAAAGATACATAATTTGCAAGCTCGGTTGTTTAGAGGCACCAATGGCAAGGCTGCCGGCACCGGAGAAGCTGTCACACAGAACCAGCATCTGATTTCCTCATTGCACTTCAGTCCCATATAGAGAGCAAGTGGATTCAAATGTCTTGTGATGTCATGAGGTCTGGAAATTCCCTAAGAAGCTCCCTATAAGAAGCCTTCCATTTTCGCATTTTTCTCCTCTGGGACTTTCTTCTTTAATGCCTCCTGCTCTGCGTGTGCAACACAGCATTTTATGGTAACATCCCTTTTCTTAATTTTTCTTTAGCAAAGCTCTTATTAATACAGGTTTCAGTTCTAGCTATACTTTTGCTAATATATGTGTAACAGTTCGTAGTTCGGGAAGAAGGAGGCGGGAACCGGCGCACATTTAAACAAAACTTTAATAATAAAATAAACACAAAATAGCACGACAGCCCCTCGCAGACGACTGTCGCACACAAACAGAACCAAAAAAAATAAAATCCAGGCTTGGTCCTCTCTCGTCCAACACTGTCGTCACTCCTCCTTTTATCCTTCCGGAGCTCCATTAGCACATTAGCATTTACTCCACCGGCCTCGCTCCGTTCCCACGGCTCTTGGGCCTGCCCCTCTCGTCACATACCCCCATCACCCCTCGCAGGACTGACAACTCACGAGACTGCGCTCTACTCCCCCAACCCCTCTGGGGGAGCCGATCACGGCGGCCGCGGCATACCTGGGGGTAAGGACAGACAGACGAGGCGAGAGAAAAGGAGACGGAAGGATGAGGAGAGACAGAGACGAGAGAAGGGAGAGAGGAAAAAAAAAAACTTGTTCCGGTTCCCAGACACACTGCCGCTTGGCCCTCCACCAGCTGGGTAAACTCTTCCGCGATGCCAGGCGGCGGCACTGGACAGCCCTCGGTGGACGGCCCGACACTCCTCTGCCGCCCGGTGGAAGGCTACGGCTCCTCCGGGTTCGGGCAGCCAGCAGGAGTCCCCCGTTCCCTGCTCCTTCCCATCATGGCGGATGGCAGCAGGCTCCGGCCTCAGGCGAACAGCGGCGACTCCTCCTCTCCCTCACGGACGGCAGCTGTCCCTCCACAGGCCTTTTATTGTGGCCAGCCTAAGGCACACCTGTGCAATAATCATGCTGTCTAATCAGCATCTTGATATG
>NW_015549613.1:43659-43852 GCF_001515605.1 Sinocyclocheilus anshuiensis
TATATATATATATATATATATATATATTATACACACACACACAAAGAAAAACATGTAGATAGAATAGAAAAAATATAACGCTAGTGTTTGTTTTTTGTTGTTTTTTTAAATAAAGAATACAAAATAAAAAAAGATAAATATAGATAAAGTAGAATTAAAATAGAATAGAAAGTGTTAGAGTTAGAGGGTCAAA
>NW_015549613.1:44399-56536 GCF_001515605.1 Sinocyclocheilus anshuiensis
TATATATGTATATATATATAAATTACTTGACTTAAAGTAGGATATCAGTACATTCATTCATGGGTCGCGGAGGCAGGGGGGTGCCCGGGCCTGGACCTGGACCCGGGTTACTTTTGAGGTCTGGTACAAATATGACATGGGCTAGAAAAATACATAGGCTTTAAGGCTCATATGTATGCACGTTTAATCATTAAAAGATCGCAATCTCGATTCAAACACATGCGATCTTATTCCTAAATGACGGTGATTCTGCTATGTCTATTAAACCTTTGAAATCACAATCACATCGGAATATTTAAACCTGCTTTTGCGCAGCCGCTGATCCAGAGAGAGCAGCGCTCATCATGTAAAGCTTATGTTTGAAACAGCTTCACAAACAGTCTACACAGCAGGCTACATTTATGTGTTGTAAACATTAAATAATAACGAAAGTATTGATAAAAGTTTAAAGTCCGGATGTAGAGTCTGATGTTGCGGGAGCGGCGATCAAAATGGGTCTTTGAAAGTAATGATACGCTGCAAATAATGATTGTGTATGTTACATTATGCCAGTAGGTGGCGAACAGTGACATTTAAATGTATTTGATGTCTGATTCATTCATTCAAGAGATTCAAAAAGAAACAAGTCTTCATTTATCTTCATTTATTTATTTTCCAAGTTTCTTTTTATTTGTTTTCACATTATACAGACTAGAAAAACACAAATAACTAACTCCCCCCAAACACCAGACCTAAAGACAGTATATATAACCAAACGTCCATAAAGAAGAAAATAAAAACCATGAAGTAAAGATGTATAATACAAGTTCCCTTTCTTTTACATTGCCATGTTGTGTGCTTCCATTTCCTGAACAAAAGTTAAAAAAGGCTGCCAGATATTATAAAATGTCCCAATAGACCCTCTGATTGTATTTCTGATTTTCTCCAACTTAAGATGACACATGACTTCTCTTATCCAGTGGCTATGTGTCAGTGGAATAGGGTCCTTCCATTTATACAATATCAGACTCCCAAAAGAGAGTCGACGGCCAACATGTTAATTTCTCTTATGTTGAGAAGGGTGTTTTCCGGGGCCACACCAACTCTACTACCTCTCCAAATACTCCATAAAAGGTCTCAAAAATATTCATCCAGAACATGTAAAGCCTTGGGCATGTCCAGAACTTGTGCAGAAGAGTGGCGGGAGCCTGCCTACACCGATCGCATATGGGTTCTATGTCAGCCTTAATCCTAGAAAATCTGACCTTAGACCAGTGCAGACGATGAACAATTTTGTATAAGGCATGTAGATGATGAGAAAATACCCTGTATTATTCTGTGCCAAATTTCCTCTGAGATTGGTTTATCTAAATCTGTCTCCCATTTATTTTCTAAGTAGGTCTAAGGGTGTTGATTCATACATGCCGAGTAGTTCGTAAATCTTGCTTATATAGGGTGACCAGATTTCTCATGGTTCAATACGGGACGGGACGGGATGGGGGATTCTTTGGGGGGTGATATATGACCACAATATGAGAATTTTTATTTCATGATATCTAAATGATATATATCTAATTTATATATACATACACACACACACCACACGAACATCATTTTTTATTATATAAAAATGAAGAAGCAAATTACAAACCATAAGACAAATACAATAGATACAAATTAAATATAAAATTAACTCGTTTTTCTAATACAGTAGGTTTAACATGTATACATTTATTTAACATCTTTTGTTGTTTGATTAACATTAATGAGACCGACAGGTATTTAATTAGGCTGCTGTCCCTTTAAGACCGTATGAACGTAATATACTGACACATATATCCGGTTTTCACCCACCTGTTTACGTTCACTTAAGCCATAACCAACTGTATTTACGTGAGATACTCCACATGATGGAGATTTTGATAGTCGTGTGTGTATCTGACAATAAAGGCGCAAGGAGAACTGATCGCAGAACTGGGATTGCACGGGCGCGTGGCCGAGAGAGCGCTTCTGTGTCATTCAGCGTGATTCCGCTTATCTATCCCACCTTCACTTACTGCACTTACTTCACTTACTGTGGGTGTGGCCCTCAGGGGAGAGTCTCCGAGTAGGGCTACCAGGTCCGCAAACCATGGCCGGCCCGGCCAGTACAGGGATACTAATATGAGATGAACCCACTCATGACCGCTCCCCAGCCCGTGAGGGAAGCGTCCGTCGTTAGCGTTACGCGACGACATGGAGCCCCCAACACGGGGCCTTGCGACAGTAACCAAGGTTTCTTCCACATGTCTAAGGCACGTAAGCATCGCCGCGTGACCTTGATCATGCGAAGCGGGTTGCCCCTCGGGGAAAACCCTTTGGTCCTGAGCCACCACTGCAAGGGTCTCATGTACAGCAGGCCAAAAGGTATCACGTTGGACGCAGCTGCCATCAGACCCAACAGTTTCTGGAACTGCTTCACAGTGAGTGACTGGCCTTCTCTCACTCTCTTGACTGCCGTGAGGATCGACTCGATCCGAGACAGACGTGCCTGCATCATGGTCGAATCCCACACTACGCCCAGATAAGTGGTCCTCTGTACTGGAGAAAGCACACTTTTCTTTGCGTTTAGTCTTAACCCCAACTCTTTCATGTGAGCGAGAACGACATCTCGATGCCGAACCGCTATCTGTTCTGATTGAGCTAGTATCAACCAATCGTCGATGTAATTCAGTATGCGGATGCCCTGGAGCCAGATGAGCCAGAGCAGCTCAAGTGTAGGTTGAAGTGTAGGTTGAGAGTGCCAGCCGAACGGAAGAACACGATATTGGTACGCTTTGCCCCCGAAAGCAAACCTCAGGAACTTCCTGTGTTGAGGAAGGATGGATATATGGAAGTATGCGTCCTTCAGACCTATCGTCACAAACCAGTCCAAGGACCTGATTTGAGACACGACCTGTTTGATCGTGAGCATTCTGAACTTGAGTCGCATGATTGAATGGTTCAACAAACGCAGATCTAAAAACGGACGTAACTCCCAATCCTTCTTCGGAACGATGAAGTACCAGCTGTAGAACCCGGACTCTCTGTCGAGAGGAGGGTCCACCTCGATGGCCTCCTTCCTCAAGAGAGTGTCTACTTCTTGTTCCATGACCAGAGCCTCCTCGGGGCCCACCAGAGTGGGAAACACAGAGTGGGTTGAATAGAGGCGGACGTGACCCGAACTGAATCTTATAGCCTCTTTCTACAGTGTGCAGGACAGGAACCAATTAGATTCTTGGGGCAGGACCCAATGAGATACGTTTGGCAGGGGCTCCCACACTGCTAGGTGACCTACTAAGGCAACCAGTCTCTCGAGACTGGCCTCTGGTGTACTTAGAGCGGCTAGCTCGGTGCCCTGAAGCAGAGGACCGGCAGGGGACGGCCGATCTAGCTGCTCTGGAGACCTCCTAGGAGGTAGCGAGCCTCCCAGAACCGCTACGTTTCTGGGCGGATCCTGAGAGATGCGCTCGCTGGAGACCGCTGTGCCCTAAAACTCTGGGGATGGCAGGGTTGACAGGCCGGTCTCCTGAGGGCACTGAGGAGAGATGGGCACCGTATGATGAGGTGTACACCGCAGACAAGTAAACACGGTCTGATTATAATATATGATGTAATAAAAAGAATCGTGATAAATAGCCTGCAAACGCATTTATACATTGGCACACGTTTGGGGGAGAACGAGAGAGAAAAGGAACTTCCTGTCTGCTCACTGATTCCCCCAACATTATTTGCTGCAGACCCGTAAAGCAACTCATGTAAACACCATAATCATAATATTGGCTTATTTAGAATAAGGTAAATAATTAGATTACTGATGTTGGGTCATAGGCATCAGGACATTTTAGTCGAAGACTATCTAGCGAGAATAATGGTCCGCAGATCCACTTACTGCTTAGAAGCTTTCGGCCCGGGAGCGTCGCTCTGACTCCAAATATACTGGGGGAGTATGAGAAGCTATGCTCCCCGAATGAGGAGCTGGAACATGGCTAGGACTGCTCCCGCCCAGCAGCCCCTGAGACCTGTGTCCAGCATTGGAAAGTCCATGTAAACATAGCCAATGATGAGCTGGCCTCAAAAAAATACTGATAGCTTAAAAATTAATTCCTGTTTCAAAAATTTCTATCAGTCACTGTACACCTCTTGAGTTGTTTGAGGACTCCACCCTGGAGGATTTTTTTTTTAAGTGTATGTGTCCCCTCCATAGAACCAGATTTGACTGCTGAATTGATCAATATGAATTTTTACTTATCAGATTCAGTGACCCTAGCCAACTGAAATCATATGCATTTGTAAGGAACAAACTAGATCTCCAACATTATTGGGTAATTACAGTAAATAGTAATAAGAATAGTCGGGGCTTTAGGGGTGATGCTGCAATGGGAACAGATAGCCCACAGGCGTCTATCTCACCTTAGACATCACCCTAAAACCTACTCATTCAGCCCATCAAATAGAAAATTTTTAAAGGGCAGATGAGATGGAATGAAAAATGGTTAAACCCATGCTCTCAACACCTCGGTGTGGAGACAGGGAAAACCGGTAGGTCCTGACATGGAGGCTGTGATAGAATGCTATGGCACGCTTTTAGTTACAATCTCCACAAACTCCTCAAAAGTCTAGTAATGACGTGCTGACCACATCAACCTCCTCAGAGGAAGAGAGGTAAACACCGTGCTCTCACTCAAGAATTTTATATCCCAAGAGAGCGCTGTATTAGAGAGTGAGGGAGGAGAAAGGGGAGCCCGCTCGGCAACGTACGAGCCACTCGATTCTACATTGCATAAAACTTTCTTCCCTCGAGAAGAAACGCCAGTGGGAGCAGAGCTAAACATCTAAGGTAATGCATTTTCACTTGTACACTTAGGGTTAGTTTATGAATGAACACAGCTAGCCCCTTTTTTTCTTCTTCTCGAGAGCTGACTGTGGGTGCTGCGCTCCAAAACAAACCAGACATAAATCGTGTGCATCCCCACCCCTTATTATAGCAAGGGCAGGGAGAAACGAGAGATCTAAAATGCAGTATGCTTTTCATATTTGTAAGGAACAAACTAGATCTCCAACATTATTGGGTAATTACAGTAAATAGTAATAAGAATAAAGATAAGACTTATATTTATCAGATAATCGGAATGTGTTTTACATAACAAGCACTAAAACATCTCATAAGGAAACCATTCTTAGTAGTAGGCTAATACATTAGAAGACAACAGCAGCATTAATGTTTAAATTCTTTTCTATAGAAGAATTTAGATGCTGGTGACAATATCTAGCTTGTTTTCTTTAGTCTTAAGACATGAAACACGTTTTACAGCACCGCTAGTCTCCGCTGACGCTGATCATTGGGATCTCATAAGGAAACCATTCTTAGTAGTAGGCTAATACATTAGAAGACAACAGCAGCATTAATGTTTAAATTCTTTTCTATAGAAGAATTTAGATGCTGGTGACAATATCTAGCTTGTTTTCTTTAGTCTTAAGACATGAAACACGTTTTACAGCACCGCTCGTCTCCTCTGACGCTGATCATTCGGCTTCAGCGTCTGATCTAACGTGCGCGCTCCCGCGAGAACATTTGCTGAACAGCGACCCCTGGTCACAGTTTTCGATAGGTCACCGATTTCGGCACAACACCTGTAAAAACGAGACTTCTGGTCACCCTATGCTTATAGTCTGTTTTTTGACTGATTTACATTCAAAAATGTAGTCTGTTAAAGAAATGGGAGGACATGATGGAAAGACGTTAGAATTCAATGCTACAAAGTTCCAAAGCTGCAAGTACCTATAGAAGTGCAGTTTAGGAATGTCATATTTCTGTACCAGCTGTTCGAAGTAGGTGAAGTTTCCATCAATATAAAGATCAGACAGTGAGATCACACCCTTTCTAGCCCAAAGCATCAAAAGCTTCATCCATCATTGATGGGGCAAACATGTAATTTTTTTTAATGATTGGTGCAGCCTATAATAAATATTTAAGGGAAAGAGACCGTCTAATCTGATTCCAGATTTTAATTGAATGTATAACAACTGGATTAAAAGTCAAGCAAGAGATGGGCTGTGCGAATGGTAGTCTAGAACATAATAAGGCTGCTAGTGAGGTGGACCCAACTGAAGCCCCCTCTAGAATTGACCATACAGGGGCAGTGGTATCATTATTTCATTATTTATCCAGTAGAGCAATTCTCTTATGTTGGCTGCCCAATAGTAATACATGACGTTTGGGAGTGCCATCCCTCCCTTTGCACGAGGTCTCTGCAGTATACTTCTTTTTATCCTTGGTGTTTTTTTGTTCCAAATAAAGGCCGATATCTGATTATTTAGTTTGAAGAAGAAAGATCTTATTTAAAAAACAGAAAACACTGAAAAATATACAAAAACTTGGGCAATACATTCATCTTTACCATATTAATTCTTCCACCCAATGACAGAAGCAGGTGGTCCCAGCGCTCAAGATCTTGCTTCAGAATGGATAAGAGAGGCTGATAATTGGCCACATATAAATCTTTATTGTTACGTGTAACCCAAACCCCAAGGTACCTGAATTTCTTAGGGCTAATTTTAGGAGGAACTGAACCTAAAGATGATAGACTGACCCCATCACCAACAGGCATTAATTCACTCTTCTGAATATTGACTTGATATTGATAGCCAGATATTTTGCCAAATTCTGTAAGTAGACTCAGCAATTTGGGGAGACTTGAGAGGGGATGTGACAAGTATAATAACATATCGCCCGCATACAGCGAAACCTTATGTTCCAATCTTGCCCGCTGAATACCCTTGATGTCAGCTCTTTGTCTCTGGGCTATTGCAAGTGGTTCCATTGCAACTGCAAATAAAAGTGGGGACAAAGGACAACCCTGTCTCGTAACGCATTGTAGCTCAAAGTAAGCGAATATATTATTGTTAGTGCGTACAGCAGCCAATGGAGACGTATGTAAAATTCTGATCCAAGATATAAACTTTTGGCCAAATCCAAACCTCTGTAATGTGTCGAAAAGATAGCGCCACTCCACCTGGTCAAAAGCCTTTTCAGCATCTAGTGAAAGCACTACCTCTAGTGTGCCAGATGGAGAGGGGCTATAAAGAATATTCAACAGTTGTCTGATGTTAGAGAAAGAGTAACGATTCTTAATAAAACCTGTTTGGTCAGGGGATATAACAAGAGGGTAGAACCCCTTCCAGACGACAGGGCAAGGACCTTAGCCAGAACTTTGGCATCTGTGTTAAGAAGGGAGATTGGACAGAATGAGCTGCACTCAAAAGGTTTCCTTTTTTTTTTTTTGAGGATTAAAGAAATAACTGCCTGACGCTGTAACGTGGGTTTTTGGGGTTTTGTTCCTTGTTCATTGTTTTCTTGTCTTTTATTCTGATATTTTTGCCTTGTCATGGTTCCTGTCTAGTCATGTGATTCCCTTACCCTCATCTTATCCTGCTATTGGTTCTTTGGTTCATGTGTCATGTTCTCATTGGTTGTCTTAGTCAGGTGTCCTGTGTCTCATTGGTTGGTTCTTGTCATGTGACCTGTATTGTTTGATATAAATAGCCCTCATGTTGCCATTATCTCCTGTCATGTATTGATGTTGTAACCTGCTGTCGGTGAGTCAAATCTGTCCATGCCAAGTCAAGTCTGTTCATGCCGGGTCTGTTCATGCCAAGTCTGTTCATGCCAAGTCTTTGTTTTGTATTTGTTTGTATTTTGGGATTATATTTGAATAAACTGCACATGTGTTCTTATGCTGTTTTCAGCTCTAGTTTCGCAGTTTAGCGACCCCTAGTGGTGACATGTCTATATTTAAGCAGAGCATGTGCTGTTCAGCCATTATGTTGTGAGGTGTTTGAGAGGGCACACAGACAATACCAATCTCCATCCACACTTCATTTATTCTTGGAAAAGGCACTGTCTGTAAGTGTTTTTAATTGAATGTTATTTTTGGTCTTTGTTGTAGGTTGTGTTGTTGTATTTGGAGATGTTAGATGAGTGTACGTGTGTGTGTGTGTGTATATGTAAGACTAGTACTCTTCAGCTTGTTGGATTCACCTAATCTAGGTATTTAATTTTAAGAATCTTTCAATGATGTATTTTAAAACTTGTGTGATCATTTGCATACTAAGTCATGGCCTAATGGTTAGAGAGTCAGACTCGTGTGTGTTCACGTCAGCTTGTTGGATTAACCTAATCTAGGTATTTAATTTTAAGAATCTTTCAATGATGTATTTTAAAACTTGTGTGATCATTTGCATACTAAGTCATGGCCTAATGGTTAGAGAGTCAGACTCGTGTGTGTTCACGGTGTGTGAGTGACGTGACATGTGGCCAAGTATGGTGACCCATACTCGGAATTAGTGCTCTGCATTTATCCCATCCAAAGTGCACACACACAGCAGTGAACACACAAACACCGTGAACACACACCCGGAGCAGTGGGCAGCCATTTTTTGCTGCGGCGCCCGGGGAGCAGTTGGGGGTTCGGTGCCTTGCTCAAGGGCACCTCAGTCGTGGTATTGAAGGTGGGAGAGAGCGCTGTACATTCACTCCCCCCACCTACAATCTCTGCCGGTACGAGACTCGAACCCGCAACCTTTGAGTTACCAGTCCGATTCTCTAACCATTAGGCCACGACTTCCCAAAGAGCACTCTCTGACTGGGAATCGAACCCAGGCCGTGGCGGTGAGAGCGCCGAATCCTAACCACTAGACCACCAGGGAACCACTAGACCACCAGGGATAACCACTAGACCACCAGGGACCACCAGTGTGTGTTCACTGCTGTGTGTGTGCACTTTGGATGGGTTACATGCAGAGCACTAATTCCGAGTATGGGTCACCATACTTGGCCACATGTCACATCACTAAAAGAAATGTAAGATGTGTGCCCTGTAATGTTGTTTACGCTATTGCCATGTATTCTGTGCTATTTATCTTTGAAAATGGATGTATTAGAAGTTGCATCTATGCTTCTATTGTTGTTTTTTGCAGTTTTACATCGCTTCCATTAAATTGCACTTGGATTCAGTTGTTGTCTCAAGTGTTAAGCTTGCTGCATAGCAAGTGTACACATAGTGAGGGCAGTAAAATAAAAAGACAACAAACTTCAAGATCCTAAGTGAAGTGGAGATACGTCGTCTTCTCTCAAAAAAAAAAAGTCAAATGCTAATTCTATAAGCATTGATCCAGTAGACCTAGAGGTTAGGTCAGAATGTGCTGCATCAGCTTCGTCATCCTCTTCACGAATATCAAGTAAGTCTGCAAGCAGCGCAGCCGCAGCACAAGCCCATGCTAAAGCAGGAGCACATAAAAAAAACTGCCTTTGCTAAACGAGAGATTGAGATGCAAGTTGAGAAAGCACGCATCGAAGCTACTTTAAATGCCTTAAAGGAAGAGTGTGAGGCTGAGGCTGCCTCAGCAGAAGCTGAAGTGTTTGAGGCATTTGTTGAATCAGAAATGGGTGAATCTGACAGTAGAGGAAGTAATGCTTCATCAATCCACCAGTCTATTGAACTAGGGTGAACATACGTGCCATTTCCCCAGGACGCGTCCTGGCCAGGATTTGTTTTGGCTTTGTTTTCCTGTTTTCATGCTTGCTGAAGGTAATGATCGAAAAGTAGCTTGACCAATAACACGCAAGCATTGTACATAATGGACCAATCATGGCGTGTGAGAAGGTGGGATCTACGGTCTTGAACGAACAGAAGAATATGTTCGGAAATTTTTTCTTCTTCTGTAGATAAATTTCACCTGCAGATGTAGACGGTTCCAACTGTCACTCACAATGTCATATAGATTCTTTCAGTCAGACCCCAGTTACAGTTCAGACTCCCATCACAGCAAAAGTTAATTCTACAGATGTTTCGGAACTGGCTGCTTATTTAACTAGTAGAGATCTCATTACTGCAGGGCTTAAAGTGTTTGATGATCAACCTGCCAGTTATCTGTCATCGAAATCCAGTTTTAACAATAGCAGTAGGGGGGTTGAGTCTCAAACCTAGTGAAGAGTTAGATCTCCTCATCAAGTGGCTTGGTGGGGAATCACTGCAACATGTCAAACGCATCAGAGCAGTTTGTTAATAATCCAGCTGAGGGCCTGGATGTGGTCTGGCAGAGACTTGACAGACGTTTTGGTTCTCGTGAAGCTTTCCTGTTCTCCAGACATCACGATTTCCCCAAATTTTCAATTAAAGACAGCAAGAAGCTGCAAGAGCTCAGTGTAGGATTTCTGTCTTCGAACAGACCCATTTAAACTGGAGTCAAACATGAAACAACTACATTCCATAGAAACAAACTGAAGAGTATCCTCCGCAGCCATCTGCGGTCGTAAAACTAATACAGGGTCAGTGCAGTGTCACAGCAGTTCCTGTCCCATTTGGCTTAACTTCTCAAGAGACTCAAAGAAAAGCAGTGCTAATACCCTAACTCACCCGGAGGATACAAACTATCTTTGTTTGACGGGCCTTCAGGGACCAGATGTGTGATACCCATGACCATTTAACACATAAATTAATAATCCCGTCAACAAAAGAGACAATTTTATATCTCCACATCCCAATGAGAAGAATAGCAGGTCTATGACCAGGAACTTTTTACAACCTCCTTGACCTCAGGGTTTTCTCTGTGCTCCCCTTTCTCTAAATTCCAAAAAAAAGCGCGCTTCTCTTTGAGAGACAAAGGAACACGCAAAACTCACTGGATGATTTCAAAAAACAATCATTTATGCGTATAAAAGGGCAACTATATTCACAAATAATATGTTGTATGTCTTATATTGATTATATGTTGTATGTCTTACATTGATTAAATATTTAAACATTGATTAAAGTTGCAAGGTTACATTTTAACACCTCAAGCATATGTGCAGCCCTAGTGGGAAGTATGTACAATACTCACATTAAGAAACTGTATAGAAGTATTAACAAAATCTGGCAAGGATGTATCCCATGTGATGTGCTCACACACTCACCATCACGAGATCGGGCCATCCAGAACTCAACCACTCCGATGAAGCTTCGTAACTCTGCAGAACTCAAAGTCTTGCAAAATCAAACTCTCTCAGAAGAACTTCGAGGCTCCTCAGTAACCCAGCAACCAACCAATCACCACCGAGGGCTCTCCCAAAAGGACGTCATCCAGACGTCATCTGAACAACCAATCCGTCACCAGGAAACCAACCAATCTCCGGAGGGCATTCCCAGAAACTACGTCATCCAGATGCCCGATCAGCAACCAATCAAAAGCCGGGATTCCCTCAAGCAGCCAACCAGGAAGCTTGTCAGCAAAACGCAAGTAACAGGCAAAATCTTTTCATCTCTTGCTGAACTGGTGAATTGAGTTTAAGCAGTAAACGTAAGATAAATCTCTGCTTTGTGATTCTCTCAGGTTGCAATTTACAGAACTCGTGGAAAACGAGTGTTAGAACTTTGGGAACTTCATGCAAACTCCGTTAACTCTCATTCTTCAGAACTGTATGTGTGTGTGTATGTGTGTGTTTTCATTAGTTTTAGATCCATGTAATCTATAGAAGTAGTTCAAAATAAATTCTTGTTTCATTTATAAAGAATCATTGTCTTGTGTCGTGAATTTAAAGTTAAACCTTGCCCAGATCACGTTACCTAGCTCGTAGCTTACAACTTATCACAAGCATGTATTAACCTGTGGCCAGGGATAATACAAATATTCTAATTGTTAATATACACGGACGTTAACGTCTCGCTGGACGAACAGTTGATAAAGTGTAAACTATCAAATTTGAAATCAGTTCTAATCAGGTTGACTTCGAATCTTCAGATTCGATTCCTCTCAAAACCTGAGCTAAAATAATAATAATTAATTCCCTTTCAAAATTAACTTTATATTACATCAGTGACTTACTTCTTGAAATTCTAGCAGCAAAGAAAGAAGGTTATCTACCAGGGCTCAACTTCCTTGACACAGCAAGAGGAATAAACCCAATTTTAGAGAAATTGCCTTACAGTATTCAAGAACAGTGGATGAGTAAAGGCTCATTATAAAAGGGATCATTCTGTTCCATATCCTCCTTTTTCTTTTTTTGTTGAATTTGTGGGTCAACAAGCAGAGATGAGAAATGACCCTAGTTTTTTTTCTCTCAAGTTCTGGCACTGTCCCATTCAGAGTTGAGAGGCAAC
>NW_015549613.1:56605-62733 GCF_001515605.1 Sinocyclocheilus anshuiensis
CCATTCAGAGTTGAGAAGCAACATCCAGTTAAATCATGGAAACCTAAGGCCTCTTTCTCAGTCAACAGAACGCAGGTGGAAACCCCTCTCTTTTTTGAGCATTTAAAAAAGGATCCAGATAAACAATGTCCTCTTCACAAAAAAACCCATTCGCTAAAAAAGTGCAGAGCTTTCAGAGGAAAACCCCTTGTAGAGCGAAAGCGTATTTTGTCACAGCAATTTATATGCTTTAGATGTTGTGCTTCAACAGCACATCAAGCAAAGGACTGTAAAGTTGTAGTGCTTTGTGAGGAATGCAATAGTGATCAACACATCTCAGCTTTACATGCAGGACCAGCACCTTGGATTATAGTGTACTCTTCTACACTAGCAGATGAGCATGGTGGGGAGCAAAGTGCACGTGCATCAGCTGCAACTACCTCAATGTGAACTGAAGTGTGTGGAGGAGGACACGAAGGTAAATCTTGTTCTAAAATTTGTCTAGTAAATGTCTATCCAAAGGGACAACCCAAAAAGAAAGTGAGAATGTATGTGCTACTAGATGACCAGAGTAACGTGTCACTACCTAGATCAACCTTTTTTGATATTTTCAAAATCCAAGGTGATGCTTGTCCATATACACTTAAAACATGCTCTGGAACGACGGATGCTGCTGGAAGGAGAGCCAGTGGTTTCATTGTAGAGTCAGCAGATGAAGAAGTCTGCCTATCATTACCAACTCTCACGGAATGTTATTTGATTCCTAACAACAGGGATGAAATCTGAAATCAACTTCAGAAGCTGCACGCACCTATACCATCTTAAAGCTGTAGCTGACAAGATTCCACCTCTTGACCATGATGCCCTTGTTGCTTGGCAGAGACATCATTCGTGTGCATAAGGTACGACATCAGTGCAATGGTCATCACAATGAACCCTTTGCTCAATGCTTGGATTTAGGATGGGTCATCATTGGTAACGTCTGTCTTAATGGTGCCCATAAACCCGCTGTTTGTTCTTATAAAACCAACCTTCTCTGGAACAGACGTCCCAGTTACCTGACGCCATGTGAAAACAACATCTACATGAAAGTATGACTGTCAGGTGAGCAAAACAAGTCTCCTGTTAGGCCAACATGCACAGATGTGGGCAAATTGATTTTCAGTCAGACGGAGAAGGATTATAAGCTTGCAACTTCAGTTGAGGATGAACTCTTTTTACAGATCATGAACCAGGAATTCTGTAAAGATGATGCAAACAGTTGGGTAGCTCCTTTACCATTTCGCACACCAAGACAACGCTTACCCAACAACAGACATCATGCTTTGAGTCGACTCATGTCTCTCAGTCGTACTCTGAAAAAGAAAACAGAGATGAAGGATATTTTCATAGATTTCATGGAAAAGATGTTTGAAAACAATCATGCTGAAGTAGCACCTCCTATTGACAGAGATAAGGAATGTTGGTACTTGCCAAATTTTGGAGTTTATCACCCTCAAAAACCTGGTCAAATTAGAATTGTGTTTGATTCAAGCGCACGGTTCAATGGCGTGTCATTGAATGATGTTCTCCTTCGAGATCCAGACCTCAATAATAGCTTGCTTGGGGTCCTCATGCGCTTCAGAACTGAGCCAGTTGCAGTGATGACAGACACCAAGCAGATATTTCATAGTTTCCTTGTGAAAGAGGATCATCGTGACTACCTCCGTTTTTTTGTGGTTCCGTAACCACCAACTTGACAGTGAGGTCATGGAGTATCGCATGAGAGTTAATGTATTTGGTAACTGCCCCTCACCCGCTGTGGCCATTTATGGTCTGAAGAGGACAGCTATGGAGGGGCAAAGTGAGTTTGGAACAGAAGTGAGGAAATTCGTAGAAAGACACTTTTATATAGACGATGGCCTCAAATCATTCCCCATAGTAGAGGAAGCTATCAGTGTGCTGAAAGCAGCTCAAGAGATGTTGGCCCAATCCAATCTTAAATTGCATAAAATCGCATCTAATAAACTAGAATAGTTTGTTGCTGCTGATCTTGCCAAGGGCTTACAGGACCTTGAAGTTGGTCAAGACCTTTCCTTTGTGCAACGGAGTCTAGGCCTCAAATGGGATCTTGTTGCTGATACACTCACTTTTCAAGTGGCTAATGCTGAAGAAATAAAAAACATATACCCGACGTGCTGTGTTATCTGCTATTAATAGCCTGTTTGACCCGCTTGGGTTTGCTGCTCCTGTGAGTGTTCAAGGTCGAACAATTCTGAGAGATCTGACCAGTGATGTCTGCGATTGGGATGCACCGCTCCCTGAACACAAGTTCCAGGAATGGCGGAAATGGTGTATTTCTCTACAGGATCTGAAAGAGGTGAAGATTCCAAGAATGTACACAACAATTCCTCATTCACAAGCTCAGGAAAGAGAAGTTTGTATATTCTGTGATGCATCAACTCTAGCTATTGCCGCTGTTGCCTATTTAAAGTTTACAGATTCTCAAGGATGGACTGAGATTGGGTTCATCTATGGTAAAACCAAACTGGCTGCTAAACCTGATCTTACCATTCCCAGACTTGAACTCTGCGCTGCTGTTCTCGCAGTAGAAATGGCAGAAGTAATCTCTGAAGAGCTGGACCTAGAACTGAAGAACATGAAATTCTTCACTGATAGCAAGGTGGTTCTAGGTTATATATTCAATGAATCAAGATGTTTCTTTGTGTATGTCAATAACAGAATGCAACGAATTAGACGTTCATCTCAGAAACATCAGTGGCACTATGTTCAGACTGATCTTAATCCAGCTGACTGTGGAACGAGAACTGTTTCAGCAAACCAGCTTACCACCTCTGCATGGCTGACTGGCCCAACATTTCTTTTGCAAATGCAGATCTGCCAACCAGTTGTAGAAGCCTTTGAAGTCATTCATTCTGAATTGGATGCAGAATTGCAACCTGAGTTAATGACATGTTTAACAAACCTTTCTCCACGCCTTGGAAGTACACGGTTTGAAAGGTTTTCATCTGCTTCTAGAGCTGTAGAACGACTCTCACATATACACTGAACAAAATTATAAACGCAATACTGGTATTTGCCCCCATTTTTCATAAGCTGAACTCAAAGATCTAAGACTTTTTCTATGTACACAAAAGGCCTATTTCTCTCTCATGAAAAATGGAGGCAAAAACAAAAGTGTTGCGTTTATAACTTTGTTCAGTGTAGCTCATTCCTTCTCAAAAGTAGTTAAACAGGATTCCTGCCACGGCTGGCATATGTGCAAGGAACCTTTGAATGCAGTCCAATTGGATGATGCAAAGACTAAAATTTTTCTTGCTGTTCAAACCGAGATCTATTCAGAGGAAATGCTGTGCATCAAAAAGGGAAAACCTATCCAGAAACAAAGCGCCCTTGTCAAACTCTATCCCTTTATTGACTCTCAAGGTCTATTTAGAGTTGGAGGACGGTTGTCAAAAGCACAACTTCCATCAAATGAAGCGCATCCCATTATAATTCCAGGTAGACACCACGTTACTTCTCTACTCATCAGACACTACCACGAAAGAGTTTGCCACCAAGGCCGCCATTTCACTGAAGGAGCTGTTAGGGCAGCTGGATTCTGGATTGTAGGTGGCAAGAGATGTATCAGTAGTCTAATACACAGCTGTGTAACATGTCGTAAGTTACGGGGTAGGTTGGAAGAACAGAGAATGGCAGACCTACCTGGTGATCGCTTGAGCACCGATCCTCCATTCACTTATGTAGGTCTAGATGTGTTTGGTCCATGGTCTGTCACTACAAGAAGAACACGAGGAGGACAGAATAATAGCAAGCGCTGGGCAGTCATTTTCACGTGTATGAGTACACGAGCCATTCACATTGAGATTGTCGAATCACTGGATGCATCTTGCTTTATCAATGCCCTTAACCAATTCTTTGCAATCAGAGGACCTGTGAAACAACTGAGGTCTGATTGTGGGACAAACTTTATAGGGGCCAGTAAAGAACTACAGGTTGGTTCTAAGCATGCCAACAAACCTGTGGAAAACTACCTCTCAGAGCAAGGTTGTACTTGGTTGTTCAATCCGCCACATTCCTCACACATGGGAGGTAGTTGAGAGAGAATGATTGGAGTGTCTCGTTGTATTCTCGATACAATGTTTCTCAAACTCGGATCTGCCAAACTTACACATGAAGTTTTAACAACATTTATGGCAGAAGTTACTGCAATAGTAAACTGAACACCATTACATTCTGTGTCCTCTGATCCAGAACAACCTCTTATTCTTACTCCTGCTATGCTCCTTACGCAAAAGATTGGAGTACATACTGTACCTCCAGGGCAGTTTGACGATAGTGATATCTATAGACGGCAGTGGCGACAAGTCCAGCATTTGGCCAACGAATTCTGGAAAAGATGGAGAAGTGAGTATATCTGTGGTCTCCAGAAAAGACGAAAGTGGACAGAGGAGAAAACAAATGTGCAAGAGGGAGATGTTGTCTTGCTAAAGGACATTCAAGCCAAAAGAAACGACTGGCCTATTGGCCTAATCACCAAAGGTTTTTCTAGTGATGATGGGAAAGTAAGAAAGGTCAAAGTGAAAATTGTCAGAGAAGGTGGCTCTAAATTATTCCTGAGACCAATCTCCAAAATTATTCTCCTCGTGACTAAAGATGGTAAAGGACTCTGTGCTTAATTTGTAGGATGGACATTAAATATTTATTTTGCCTGTAAGGTTTGACATCTTAAAGATGCCAGGTGGGGAATATGCTGTTTTCAGCTCTAGTTTCGCAGTTTAGCGACCCCTAGTGGTGACATGTCTATATTTAAGCAGAGCATGTGCTGTTCGGCCATTATGTTGTGAGGTGTTTGAGAGGGCACACAGACAATACCAATCTCCATCCACACTTCATTTATTCTCGGAAAAGGCACTGTCTGTAAGTGTTTTTAATTGAATGTTCTTTTTGGTGTTTGTTGTAGGTTATGTTGTTGTATTTGGAGATGTTAGATGTGTGTGTGTGTGTGTGTGTGTATATGTAAGACTAGTAATCTTCAGCTTGTTGGATTCACCTAATCTAGGTATTTAATTTTAAGAATCTTTCAATAATGTATTTTAAAACTTGTGTGATCATTTGCATACTAAAGGAAATGTAAGATGTGTGCCCTGTAATGTTGTTTACGCTATTGCTATGTATGCTGTGCTATTTATCTTTGAAAATGGATGTATTGGAAGTTGCTTATGCTCATCTATGCTTCTAATGTTGTTTTTTGCAGTTTTACACCGCTTCCATTAAATTGCACTTGGATTCAGTTGTTGTCTCAAGTCTTTGTTGGAGGAGTGTTAAGCTTGCTGCATAGCTATGTATGTGTACACATAGTGAGGGCAGTAAACTTGCCTTCAGTGGATTAGTGTTGCCATTACTTTTGCGTTCTTCTAGCGTCGTCCAGCGTGCTTCGGCCTGCATACCCACTGGTACTTAGCCACGATGAGAAGAAAACCATCTAGTCTCGTTACGTCTATTCTTCTACTTTAATTTCTTTTCTTTTCCATTGAGAGTTTCGTGTTCTGATTAAGTTTTGCCACAACAACGTGTCTCCGAGGTCACATCTAGTCTGTGACTGCCTCAAAACTTCAACCAGCCCACAACTCTGCATCTTCAGCCAACGCCCAACCACAGGCTTACCAAGACGTCACTTCAATGACTGCTGAACTTCCAGCCAATCAGCAACCTTGGGAAAACCCCCTTTTCTGCAAGGACGACAACAAAGGGAACCCCTTTACACAGGCAATGCAAGTACCTCCAGATTCTAGCTGAACTGGTGCATTTAATATAAAATTTTAACCTTGAGGAACTCAATTCGAGGGTTAATTAAGTGATTGATGGTTGTTCAGGTCTATGCAACTGCACATATTGCTGTAAACTTGGGATTTCACATTTTCATTTTCTTAAACTCATTCTTTCCTCACTTTCACTCTTTCTGCAACTTGTGTGAATGTGTGAGTGCATGTGTTTATGTGTTAGACTAGTTTATGTCTTAGATTTATCCAATAAATTCTTATTCACATTGAAAAGCGAAGTATCTTGTGTTTTGTGCTTACAAGTTAATGTCTTAAACTGCCGATCTTGTTACTGTGCTAATAAATAGTGTTTTCACTATACTTTGG
>NW_015549613.1:63060-74267 GCF_001515605.1 Sinocyclocheilus anshuiensis
TGTTTTCACTATACTTTGGATATTAATATCCATTGCAGAATTGATGTTATACGGCTCGTTCAGTGAATCGCTGGCCGACTCAGTGATCAGCCGTAAAACCGTGATTCTGTCCAAATTCCCTATAAAATCATAAATGATTCCCTTTGAGCTAGTTTGACCTGTTTCCCTTACATATATTGGTGGAGGATGCGGGGAGTTTAATCTAAATTGTGAGCATAAACCAAGTTATTTCATCTTTTCTATTGCTGCGGATGAAAGATGAGAAGCTTCTGTTGAGACTGGTATGTTACATATATTGGTGGAGGATGCGGGGAGTTTAATCTAAATTGTGAGCATAAACCAAGTTATTTCATCTTTTCTATTGCTGCGGATGAAAGATGAGAACGCTTCTGAGTCGAGTCTGTGTGTGTGACGTAAGCAGCGCATGGCCGCTTGAATGAATGAATGAACGCTTGAATGAATGAATGCAGAGAAGGCTGTAACTCGAGTCTGCCTCTCCATTGTTAAACTGCAGTAAGTGAACTTGAAGTTAACATCTGAGATTGTACAATAAGGTCGAAATTGAGCATGTTCCTCATTTTTCTGTAATGCTTTGTTTATAGCTGAATTGATGTCATTGCGTGTTCCAGTGTCATTCAATAGCTATATTCCCGACAGGGAATCTCAGTCACCGTTAGCTGAACAGAGCTAAACTGCAGTAATTAAACGGGAAATAAATCGGTGGATAAAGTTTTGAGCGTGTACCTCAATCTATTTATCGAAGCCTTATTCATAGCTTGATTGCCAGTGCGTGTTCCATTGCCCAATCAACGATATTCGACTCCCTGGGTTAAAACATTAGAGAATAATGCTTGCCTGTTGGTGTCTGTTCACAAAGTGATTTTAATCTCGCTTAACACTGTGTGTCCGAGCGTGATTTGAATGGGAGTGTTTTAAAAGCTTGATCAAGTAAATTTTAACTTTGTACCAACAGTGAAGAAAACCTGTTGTGTTTACGTGTCCAGAGAAACTGGCACGGAGATTTCAGATCCACCGAGATCGCTATCCGAGATGTCACTGTTTCACTCAACCGCAGCGCGAAGCTGCTATTTGAATAAAGTTAAATTTACCTCCAAACGAACTGAGAGTTTAAGCGCCACACCTCAAAATATCTAAAGTGGTGTTTGTTATTTGTACAGTGTTTAAATATGCCGACATTTCATGTTACATGCTTAACTGTACTCGCAATGCAACCATTCATGTGCTAGTCCACTAGAGTTTGTTTTGGTTGTCATGGTTATGATCGTGACATGGAAGGCTTAACCTACTTCCGGAGCAACTCTGAACTGCGCACACACAGCACATCGACGCTGTTGTAAACAAACTCCACGGTGCTGCTAAGTTAACGAAACGGTTGTGTTTACATTGAAGTCTATGCTAAAGCCATTAGCCTCAAAGGTTAGCGGTTAGCATTAACATCCAGTGGTCGAATGCAGTGTCTGTTTGGGCAACGATAAAGTGATTTAACCCTTTAAACACCTCAACTAATACACTTGTTGGTCTCTTTCTCTTTCTTATTTCTCCCTTTTCTCACTTCTTAACACTTTATCTGCATTTTACTAGAAAGGCAAATGCTGACTCACAATTATTAATTGTGCCAAATTCAAATTTAATTAAAACATTACATTTATTTGGAATCATTCAAATTTCCCCCTCAGATCATTTCATATGATCATTACTTCTAGTATTCTCTTTTGGGCCTAATCATTGTAGGTACAAATAAGCCTTGAACTTTGAAAGTTTAAGTAAACTTATTCTACCTAATTGATTTATTACCCATATCAATAGATTCTAAACAGACTCACACTTACTCATCATTTTATTGCGTTTTACCACTCTTTCTTCCTGTCTTGGTTATACACTCAGCCACTATTGTTTAACTTATTGATTTCCTTCTTTATTTAATTTCATTTTTGCTTATTTTGCCCATTTATTACTTTTAATTTTACTTTGTCTTACCATTTTCTTTCCTTTGTGTATCCTAGCTTGGGAACGACACACCTGAGCCCTTAATAGGAGTCATTGTTGTCCCTCACTACGAGTTCAAATAAATTAGAAAGACAACTCTCTTTCACTTAAATTTTATTTTTGTTTGATTAGTTGTGCAGCAACTAAAAATAACGCTCTACTCGTAGTTGGGCATAACAGCAACAGAGCCTGCTGGTGGACCTGATCCACTCAGTTTACTGAGTCTCCTTCTCTTCTCTCCTGTTCTCTCATGCTTCCTTCCCTCTTTACTCTTCACATGTGTAGGGACCTGTAAGAACCATCAATCATTTCTAAGTGAATGAAATACACAATCTTGTGAAAGAAGACGAATCATCCTTATGAATTTGATTGTAATCAACCCCTCCTTCGTTCTTCCTAACCTCCCTAAACTTGAAAACGCAATCCAAATTTTAGCATCTCATCCAACGCTGAGATCAATTTAATAGAGATAAGTGTTGAACAACTGTCGCCTTCGCAGCCTCCCTGGTGAGCGGTCCAACTGTAAGGTGTACAGTGTCAATCCTGTCAGACTAAAAAAAGAGATATCAACATTGTTATTGTATGCTTTTGTCTAAAACAGAGATTTAATAATATTGTTTACCTTCTTGATAACATTTAATTGAAAAAAAAAATGAATTTCTCTAACTGTACAAGGAATTGTTTCTTTTCATTGAATTGTTTTCACCTTTTTCTCTTTTTCCTCTTCCTCATTAGAGTGACGAAGTCTTCGCATCCCTAGTTTACTTAGACACCCTGAGACCAACACAGTCATCTCCACACTTCACTAGTGGTTCACAATCACTGACACAACACTTAGTGTCCCACCACACATAGGCTTCTACTCCTCACAGATCTGTGTCAGTCTCTCTTCTCCCCAGCATTTCAACGTGCCGCAGACTGCAGACCCCATTGCCCATGGGGAAGATGTGAACACTTGGCTGAGAGGCATGACAGACAGCCTCACCCCCAAGACATTTGAACTGTTATTATTTTTAATAATAATCCAAGCCCTGGCAGCAGCTCAGCTCGACCAACAACATTCAATGGCTGCCCAGAAAGACTTGGTAAACGGACTCCAGTAAGCCGAACAGCTACTAGAGAAAGCCAAGAATGACATCAGAGACAAGAATGCTGAAATCAGTACCTTGAAAGACCACCTTGAAAGGTACAGAACTGAAATGGACAATCTGACCCAACAACTAGACGATACCAACGATGAGCTCTACATGGTCAGAAAAAAACTCAAATATGCTGTAGGATTTCTATCATGAACAGACACGGATAAGCCATTGAATCAACTCATCACGAGGTCTAAACTAATCCAATCAGGAGACAACAGAGATCTTTTTGTATCGAGAACTAAAAAGTTCTTTCACAACATATAGTTGAGAGATACCTCGTGATCGCACAATGTATGGAAGCATTATATCCAACAGGAAAAGGATGAGTAAATTAACTGACGCCTTCGTTTTGTGCCTTTCTATGCTTGATGTGTTTATTGTAACCTACAAAGTTTAATCGATGTTTTATAACCCCTTTTAATAGATAAAGTTATTAAAGGTACTCTGTGTATGCCAGATATGTGAAGTTTGATCTTGAACGAAAGCTTGTCTTATTTCCAGAACAGTGAGATGAGTGAAAAGCTGTTATTTTGAACAGTGTGTGTTGTACGACACTTTATAGGAAGTTATTAAGACTTGCAGAAATACTCCCCCACGGGAAGCATGTGATCTGTGCATGATAAAGGAACAGTAGGGGGCGTGGCTGAGCCCCGCAGCCAATATCCGATTGGAAGATCGCGTCGTGGGGTGGACCAAAATCAGCCTGCTTAAAACTGAACACAAAGCCCTCGTGGCTTGCTCTCTCTAGATCTTTGGCTTTTCGCCTTGTTGACCGCGCTACAAAGCGCTCACATGCTGTAACATCACGCGAGCGAGACTCCAGAACTCAAACACTTCAGTTGAAACTTTGTGACTGCCAGAGATCTTCAAAAGCCTAAAGTCTTACACTTCCTCAGAACTCCGTTACTCATTTCCTGAACCTTTTGTGTGTGTGTGTGTGTGTGTGTTCATTAGTTTAGTTTAATGTAATCTAGAATAGCCAATAAACTCTTGATTCATTTATAAAGAAGTATTGTCTTGTGTCGTGTAATTTTAAAGTTAAAACTTTGCCCAGATCCTTTGTTACCTAGCTCGTAGCTTATAAATTATCACAAGCATTTATTAGCCTTTGGCCGGGGATAGTACAAATATTCAAACTGGTAAGATATATTGACGGACGATTAACGTCTCGCTGGACGACCGTTGATAAAGTGTAAACATCAATTTTGGAATCAGTTCAATCAGGTTGATCTTGAATCCTCAGCTACCATCTAGGCGTCATGGCCTGTCCGCGCTCCTTGACCATCCAACAGTTGCGTGACCTAACACAGAAGGCCTACAACAAGCAGAAGATGGCCTCAAAGAAAGGTAACAAAAGAAAGGTAACAAAACATCCACACTCTTGAACTCTGTCACCAAAGACTCAAGCCTTGCACTGGACGACACCCAGTGGCATCACAACACCAGAGTCTTCCATCAAGAGCACAGAGAACGTGATCCCCATGTCCACGACAGCTACCAGACTAACCACTGGAAAAATTAATGGGAACAGCCACGCTTCTCAAGAAACCCAAAAGATAAGAACAACTGGGAACCTAACCAGACATCCAAAGGAAATCGCCTGCCTCATCCAAGAGCAACTTGTGTGGGTAAGCAACAAAACCCACCTCAGCACCACTCAGACATGCACAGTGCTGAGTATGCACAACAGCAAGACCGCTTACCATCAGAAGACATGGAACAAGTCACGAGACAAATGAAAGAGTTCCTTCAAGACAAGCTGAACACGGATGACCACAAAGTTGAGTCATGCTCGCTGTGACCAGCAACAGAACGGAAGTTTCCCTCCTGGTGATCACCTGGTGCACCACATCAGAGATGACAAGCACCTGTTCAACAATCACCCAGAACGAGCAAGTATCTGATGACCAACCATTGATGAAAACTCTGAGGTACCAAAGAACATCACCTCTGTCACCCATCACTCACTAACAAACTGCCAAATGAACTCCAACTCCAAGAACCGCATTCCTGTCTGTGCAACAGCAACCATCAAAGCACAGAAGGTCAGAAAGTCTGCCACAACCAGAAGGCATCTGCCAGTCATTCTAAACTGAATGGAAGCCAGAGAGCTCCATGCACGATAGGTCAATTCATTTCATTGCAAATGATGTTACTAGAAAATTAACGGTAAACGTTTTAAATTAAGACAACCTAGAAGAACCAAACAAAGTTAACCACAAAATTTGATTGACGAATCAATATACTGGAACAAATTAGAACAACAATTTCAAAATTATCTAAACTATCCTCAATGTACTAAACTACATTGACTAATTGAACTTAACCACCTGTACCTAAATAACCTGATGCCTGCACCAGTACAGTAACTGTCATGGAGATGTTGTCTTGCTGTTTGCTGTGTTTGTCTGCAGTAACTGTCATGGAGGTGTCGTCTTGTTGTTTGCTGTGTTTGTCTACTTCTTCTGCTTTTGTTTCTCCAGCGCTTGACTATGTCTTCAGCTCAACACAATCGCCGACCGAAGGGGGGATGTGTAGGGTATCAGACCGACTCAGACAATTTAAGATTCGATCAGATTGGTGTTGAACAACCCAAAGAGCCAAATTCCACAAAGAGGCCCAAGACAACGTCATAAATCTGTCCACGATACCCTGGCGCCACGAGTCTGAAGCAAGTCCACCAACTAGCAGCTTTGAGCACTTCAAAGCATTACAACAAAAGAACACTTATTGACAATTCCAAGGAGATTGTCAATTTTGGGGCAAGTAAGCAAGATTGATGGTCAAAGAGATGCACAGAATGACCATCACATGTAAATCCATGATAGTAATCACGATCATGAGCTCTTTGGATTGACTTCCCCCCCCACCTAGAGGACAAGAACCAGACTGAGATTCCTTAGGAGACCTTTTAACCTCTCTGGTCTTCACAGAACATGTCCTTATGTTCACAGAATGGCACAGAAACTGTCTTTTACAGAATATGATTGTCAGTCAGGAAGGTCTGGAGCTGTAAAAACACAATTTTTTCCAATATCTTGGAAATAAATGGAAAAATGAAGATTGGACGAAAATTTGATGAAATAGAGGCATCAAGTGAGGGTTTCTTTATTACAGGTGTAACCGTGGCAATTTTCAAACTAGAAGGAACAGCTCCTTCAAGCAAAGATTTGTTAAATAGCGACACCAGCCCAGGGACGACAGTGTCAAATATTTGTAAGGATGTATAGTGTCATGCGAACTAAAGGAGGGTTTAAGTTTAAGCATTACTTCCTTTACAAAATGTAGAGAGACAGGATTAAAAGAAGTCCACAGGACAGGTGAAGTCAACTCTGTTGGTATTTCCTGATCAGAGACCAGAAACTGGGCCCTCAGACTTGAAGCTTTATTGTCAAAATAACTAGAGAAATCCTCACAAAGTGCCAAAGACGGGCAGTGAAGAGAAATTACAGGAGGGTTTAGAACAGAGTTGATAACAGAAAAAAGAGCTTTTGGGGTGTGGTGATGTTTCTCAATTAGTTTAGAAAAATAGGAGGCCTTGGCTTTCTTAACAGCATACTGATATGACGATAGGCAATTCTTGAAGATCTCATAAGAAATCTGTAATTTGTCCTTTTTCCACTTCCTTTCTGCTTTTCTGCATACCTGTCTCAAGGGACAAATACTATGATCAACCCATGGCTCCGACTTAGATGTAGATTTTGGCTTAAAAAGCATAAAAGGAGCTGTAAGGTTTAAAGTATCTGTCCATGCAACATGTAAAATGGGAACATGAAAGGAATATTCTAAAAGCGAGGTGATGTTCACAAATCGAACTGAATCAAACTTTAGTTCCGGGTTGATGACGCAGGACGAGCCAGTTGAACCAACTGTCGAAGTTTGCCGAGGACTCAACAAGAATCGAATTAGCCGTGGCGAAGTTTGCAGAGGATTACCGAAGATTCTGATGAGTGAGTTGACGATACTGTGCAAGCCTGAGGCGCATACTGGAAATATGCTTATTATGACTGTTATTAATTTACATTTTATTAAAACCTGCAAAAACCTTTCTCTTCGAGTGATGTAAATAAATTTTTATAATAGTTTATTGTGCATGCATATTATATTTCAAGTTGCTTAAGCGAAATCAAGGCGTTTATAAGACTGGTTTATTCATTCTTTATACTGTAGACGTAGAATATATCCGCATTTGTGCATCAATGTCTGTAATGTGTGCTGAAGGTGTGAAACTTTTAGGAATCTTATCCAAGTTGTAGGCTAGTCAATATTGGTCTGTCAGTCAGTCGTATCTGACATAAAGGATCCACGAATGAAACTGTGACCACAAACACCATTAACTTAAGTGAATTATATGGTAATAATCAGCAATATGCTTTCACACAAATAACTTTTCTTTTTTGAACGTTTTAATATGTGTTGACACAAATAACTTATTAGAATTTTTTATTGATACAACAGTTGCTAGAAAAGAAATGCGCAGAGACGTTATTGCTCGATGACGTCAGGAACCGATGAACCGGCTTTTTGAACCGGTTCAATGAGCCGATCTGTCCGAAAAGAACCGGTGTAAAGGAAACAGGTCAATTTAGCTCAAAGGGAATCATTTATGATTTTATAGGGAATTTGGACAGAATCACGGTTTTACAGCTGATCACTGAGTTGGCCAGCGATTCATTGAACGAGCCATATAACATCAATTCTGCAATGGATATTAATATCCAAAGTATAGTGAAACCACTATTTATTAGCACAGTAACAAGATCGGCAGTTTAAGACATTAACTTGTAAGCACAAAACACAAGATACTTCTCTTTTCAATATAAATAAGGCTTTATTAGATAAATCTAAGACATATAAACTAGTCTAAGAGAAACACGCACTCACACATTCACACAAGTTGCAGGAAGAGAGAAAGTGAGGAAAGAATGAGTTTGAGAATGAAAAAGTGAAATCCCAAGTTTATAGCAATATGTGCAATTGCCTAGACCTGAACCACCATCAATCACTTAATTAACCCTCGAATTGAGTTCCTCAATGAGGTTAAAGTTTATATTAAATGCACCAGTTCAGCTAGAATCTGGAGGTACTTGCGTTGCCTGTGTAAAGGGGTTCTCTTTGTTGTCGTCGTTGCAGAAAAGGGGGTTTTCCCGAGGTTGCTGATTGGCTGGAAGTTCAGTAGTCGTTGAAGTGATGTCTTGGGAAGCCAGATCAACTGAAAAGAAAAGAAATTAAAGTAGAAGAATAGAGGTAACGAGACTAGATGGTTTTCTTCTCATCGTGGCTAAGTACCAGCGGGTATGCAGGCCGAAGCACGCTGGACGACGCTAGAAGAATGCAAAAGTAATGGCAAAAAGCCATGACTAAAAAGCAGTGGCTGAAAAGCAAAACCTAAAAAAGCATAATTTGATGGTGTCCTGAGTATTTAAACTGGGCTTTTGGACAAATCCCAACTGGTGTTTTGACCAATTAGATGGCTCGGGGTGTTGCTATATTTCTCCTCCCAATTCATAAATCAACATGTAATCTCATCAGTCACATGGTCCGAATTTTCCCGCTCTTGCAGAGTATAATTTTGGACATGATTTCTATAACAAGAATATGATACATTTGACAAAGAATTGATTGGAAGAAATGTTTCAAGCAAGAAAATTCAAACACACACATACTAAACATGAATATGAACCCTTAAGCTATTCAATAGTTATTAAAAAGACATACACAATAAGTGATTAGAACATGATAGTCAAATGTGTGGGTTACATACATGATATGGAGTTAAGCAATGGACTGATACTCGTTTATAAGTCCTTTTGAATTCATTTTGGTGCATCTACATCTTGAGAAGTTTCAGTCTGGGTTTAAATCACTGCACAGAAACAGAAACCGCTCTTGTAAGAGTTCTTAATGATATTTATATGGTAACAGATTCGGGGGAATCTGTCATTTTAGTAATGTTATACCTGTCCTCTGCTTTTGATACCGTCGATCATGCAATCCTTATCTCTCGGCTGGAGCATTGCGTTGGGCTAGGGGGGGCTGTTTTAAGTTGGTTTAAATCTTTTCTAACCAATAGACTTTTCTCTGTAAAAATAGGACGTTTCTCTTCTTCTCTTCGCATTAAATCAATTAATCTCTCCCCAAGTACGGAATCTAGGTGTGACGGTAGATAGTTGCCTCAAATTTGATAAGCAGATCAGCACGGTCATTGGGTCCAGTTTTCTCTCTCTTCGTTCTCTATCAAAAATCTAATCCTTTCTTCCTAAGCGCTCCTTGGAGACTGCTATCCATGCTCTTATTACTTCTTGCCTGGATTATTGCAATTCCCTGTACTGTGGTATATCGAAGTCCCAAACAGCATGCTTACAGGTCGTTCAAAATGATTCCTGAAAGATAGATTCCTGAAAGAAAAAAGGAAATCTGATCACTCTACCCCCCTTCTGAGATCCCTCCACTGGCTTCCGATTAATTTTAGAATTGAGTTTAAAATTGTATTACTGGTATTTAAATCATTAAATGATTTAGCACCTTCTTATTTGTCCGATCTACTTCACCCCTACTCTCCCACCAGAGGACTGTCGCAAAATGCGGCGAAAAGTCCTCGATGGTAATAATTTGATTAAGGTATTTACATGTCTATACTGCACTTCAGTAATGTGACTAAAATAGGAATACTCCACATGTCTTAATTCGATTTCTGTTTACTTCGAATATGACTTTAGCCGGATTAAGGTAATCAAAAATCTCTGTTTACATGGTAGATTCTTAATCAGAGTATTGTCTTAATCGTGTTAAAATCAGATTATTGTTGTCCATGTAAACGTACTGAGTGATTGCAGGAATGCTTTTGCCTCAGCTGATGAGCAAGTATTCATCCAGCCTTCTTTCCGTGTTCATAACACACATGCCGACACTTAGAGATGAGATACTCAGCCTGTCGCGTTGATAGGAGATCAAACTCGGTCTGCAATAATATACGCTTTTTTATTATATTTGCAGAGGGCGTATGACTATTTAGCCTGTCTAGCTTCAGTATTTCATCCATCAGCTCTTTAAGGCGTGCAGAATTGTTTTTATTTTTATTTGTGCAATATGAGATTATCTGGCCCCATAAGTATGCCTTTAGTGACTCCCATATAGTTAAAGAAGACATCCCGGGCGTTTGATTGATCTCAAGGAATGATGTAATCTCAGAAGAGATGAATTTAGTAAAAGCTTCTTCCGAGAGGAGCAGAGAGTTGAGTCTCCAAAGGCTGTAACTGGACTGTATATTAGGGATACACATTTTCAAAATTAGAGGACCATGATCTGAAATTATGATAGTTCCGTAATCACACTTAGTAACGAGGGGAAGGAGTCTTTTATCCAGGAAGAAATTGTCTATATGGGTGTAGGCCTTATGGACAGGGGAGAAGAAAGAGTATTCTCTGGAGGTAGGATTGCGAAACCGCCATACGTCAGCTATGCCATAAGATTTAAGAAATAATTTAATCAAACGCGCTGATTTAGACAGGGAGGTATTTTTGGGTGAACTACGGTCTAAGACAGGGGAGAGTATACAATTAATGTCACCACCAAGAATAAGGTGGTGCGATGTCATATTTGGCAAATGAGAAAAAAGACTTGAAAAGAATACAGGGTTGTCCCAGTTTGGCGCATAAATGTTAGCTAAGATGACTGGTATAAAGCTGCCCCACCACAATAACATAATGCCCTAATGGGTCGACCTCTTCAATAGTCATAGTAAATGGTGTGTTTTTATTAATAAGTATGGCCGCCCCTCTAGCTTTCGAATGGAAATTGGAGTGATATATCTGTCCTGTCCAACACCCTCTAAGTCGAAAATGATTAGTTGTACATAGATGGGTCTCTTGGAGGTATGCGATATCTACATTAAGTTGTTTTAAATGTGCAAATACCTTTTTACGTTTCACTGGATGGTTAAGTGTTAAATACATTCCAACTCATGAAGTTGACTGAAAATTAAAAAACTAAAATGGACATCTGTCAGAATAAGTCTAGTAGGTAAACAAAACTGATAACCCCCCCCCCCCCCCCCCC
>NW_015549613.1:74453-83124 GCF_001515605.1 Sinocyclocheilus anshuiensis
TTAACAGCCACAAGAATAAGGTGAGCACAATACCCCTCCAAAACAAATCCACACATTAAGTGTTTGTGTTAGGGAACCCTTCAGATCCAACAGCTCAGGCTCCCGCCAAAACCTCCATGTTAAGGTAATTCAAACGGCGCATTATGCTATTATATCATAAATTCTGCTGCATAAGACAGTAATAATAATAATAATAAAAAAAAAAAAGCCTGATGACAATGACAAAAGCAATGACAAATATCATACGCTTCCCTCAAGATGTAGCCGAGCATCACAAGCTCATATCTAAAGGTGACCAAAATTATTTATCAAGAAAAACAAATAAATAGGAGGAGGACAGGAAGCTTTAACAGTGCACTTATAACAGTAACTGGTGATATTAACATCTGCAGCAAAACTATTTAAATAAATATTGTCCTGTCAAAGTTGCTCTTGAGATGCATCAGAACATCATTTGCGCATGACTGAGTAACACAATCCTACCCCCATGGCAAGAGCTAAAGAAAATGTAAAAAAATTATTGCTGCATTGGGGCAAGTTGTAAATTGAAATAACGTATATACACAGAACTTAGTCTGTGTATATACGTAAGTATCCCTTAAAACCCATTAAGTGTTGCATAAAGCCCCTTAACTGTCATTTTCCTAAGGTTAACATAAAGGTTAGAAAATATCACCTTAAAAATACCACTTAAGCTCTGTGGACCCGGATACAGGTCCAAAACCACTTAAAAAATGTTTATGCTTCATTTGCAAAGCCTTCCTTATGTGGTATCAGCCCATATATGGTATCATTAGAAAGCGTAGAGTCTCTTGAAAGGATTGAATTTATTTCCTTATGAAATTAACTCTTCATGAAACCAATACTCAGGAACTCACACAAAACAGACGCCATGCAATAAAACAATAAAACTTATCTGGAGAAGAAATCTTCAAAGAGAGCAAACAACATTAAACCTTAAACCAGGCCGCTGGATTCCGCTTTTTGGGCTGGCGGGTTGGATCCTTACACTCTTCTTTACAAAGAATACCATAACTTTTGGTTTTATGATAAATAAAGCAGTAAAATTAAGCTTAGAAATGTATTCGTCCCACACACAAATTTCCGCCTAATGATTGCGAATAATTTTTACGAAGAATGTGTATTTTTTATATTTTTCACAAAACAGTCAAGTCATATATCACAAGAAAGGTCTCATTCTCAGGAATTTTGATACCTCTGAGGAAACATTCAGATGCGTCACATTCCTACTCGCACCATTGCTTCAGTCAACCGCAAACAGCCAAAAACACGATATTATCTTTTAGATTAGACTCTCTTCTTTCAAACGAGACCATTTTCACGGTTCTGTGTGCTCGCATTGGTGAGAAATCCACTGTTTTGTCGCAAAAGCGCAACAGAGGCGCACCAGAGAGAAAAAGACGCTATTTTGGCTAACACGCACTCTCCAATTCATAGCAGCTCCGGCCAGCGGCTCTTATGTTCTACAACTCTGGGCTACTCTGGGCTGCTCAGTGGGTGGCAATAGGTCAGATTACACGCCACTCAAGAGCGCCGGCCACTCAGAGCCATGAAATATGACACCTCTGGGTCAATAGACAGGAGGGAGAGAGAGAGGATCCGGGTCAGCACTGGAGCTGTTTTGTGATCGGGATTTGTAGTTTTTTGGACTGTTTTGAAGGCGATGATGGCATGCTGAATGGTGAACGCATCGGCGGCACGGATAAAAGCGATATTTGAAAGCAAAATCAAAAGCTAAAGATGATGAAGAATGTTCAGCGGCACCGTGGAGAGGAGCGCATATGAGCGCTTTTGCTCCGTTTTTGATAGAATCATTATTGTGAAAGTAAAAGCACAGCTAACAATCTGATAATCTATGTATTGACAGTAAAGTACAGTACAGGATGCGTTTCAGTAAATATATATGGATATTATTACAGTGCTGTGTTTATAAACAGCTATTTATTTGTTTCACATTCTGAAGACCAGATAGCAGCCGCGAGCCCGTGGCAGAAGCAGTTAGCGGCGCAGCTCGCGTCTCATCTTCAGGAGGCAGCAGGATGCTGATGCTGATGCAGAGGTGATGCAGGGGACGGGACTAAAATTATGCACATAAATGGAATGATATAAAGCTGGAGGATGTGGTTGCTGTTTTAGATTGTAATAAACCACATGGATTTTACAATTTATAGAGTCTTGCATCTCCTGAAAGAAAAAAAATGATTGTATAAAACAGAAAATTTGATATTTGGTATAATTCGCTTATGCCATTTTGTATATTACTACTTAGACAAACATAAAAAATGAAACATAATTCAGTCAATAATCAAGAAAAGTGCTATGGCACATAGTAAAATAGGATTCTGGGGGCAATATGCTTTATAAAACCTGTTTTTGCAAAGGAAACTCACAAAGACACTTTTAGACGAAAAAAATGGACAATTTTACTCCCTTCAGTTATAATTCAACAACTCCTGTTTAGAAGCTGTTATTTGAAAGATTATTTTTTTCTGGTACATCTTGGAACCTAGTGGAATCAAACAATATAAGTTGCAGGGAGCTGGACCAAATAGAACCTGAATAACAGACTTTCAAAAAAAAAATCTGAAAAAAAAATCAAAAAGCACCTATGTTTTTTTAGTGTTTATTGTAATATTTAAAACATATATAATGTTATTTAGGAAGAATTACAATCATATTTGTAGTTCAAAGGGTTTTCTATACAATGGCACCATTTTTTTTTCATTTCCTCCATTGTATTTGTAGGGTAAACATTTGAAATTGGGTATGTCAAATTTAGGCGAAAATACACAAAAACGCCCCAGAGCTTACATGTTACACAGTCAAGTCATGATCGGCCTCTTTATATGTTAAACAGATTTTAATTTACGCATTTATTCACATATAAACATTGATCAAATTACATACAGCACATAATTAGCTCAAACGTGAGTGCGTCACACTCGAGAGCAAGTTTATATTTCATAATATTTTATTCCTGTATTTTCCAACATATTACCTGGAGATGATTTGAAAAACACACATAAACCATATATTGTTGCAATCGTGAGTTTATTGTGTTTATGTTTCTGCGTTTTATTCAGCTTATAAGATACTATTTCTATGAATCCAGTTCAGACTTTCAGCACGAGAGCGCCTTCCGGCTTCGAGTATGAATGAAGCACACACTGCATGAGAGTTTAGCACTTTAATATTTGCATCGTTTTGGATACGAATAAAACGTCATGCATAGACTATCTTGTCTCTTTGCATTTAAATATATGTTTATTCACATTAGTCCCTGAAAACCTCTACATGGACAGAAATGATGAGAGATCTTTACTTGTTGTCCAAAGATGAATAAAAGTCTTATGGGTTTGAACTGACACAAGGGTGAGTAGATGATTTTTCAGAATTTTTAGTTTTGAGTGAATTATCAATTTGAGTTTCCGTCTCGTCTGGTCCTTCTCTTTCATATTTGGTTTTCTTTTTTGTTTTCCTTATCTATGTTATATTGTTTTCTGTGAAAACTTACACCGCTATCTGCATTAACAAATAACGTGACAATGGCAACAGTCGATTTTTTAATAGCAAAACCTGGGTCGTTGTCGTGAAAAGGTTTCCCTTTGCTTAGGGAAGTGTTTAAGGGATTATATGCAACACCCTTAAGTCATTCCCTTAGGTCAGGGGAAATCATGCCTTAAAGGGGTGCTTGATTGCGATTTCACTTTTTTAACGTTAGTTGGTGTGTAATGTTGCTGTTTGAGTATAAACAATATGTGCAAAGTTGCGAAGCTGAAAGTTCAATGCAAACGGAGATATCTTCTTTTAAAATTCTGCCTACAAAAATGGCTGGTAGGGACTACAACAAGTTACTTCCCCAGTTCATGACGTACAGTGGTGGAAAGGGTACTGAAAATTTGTACTTAAGTACAAGTACTGTTACATTGCTGAAATAATACTCAATTACAAATAAATGTACTGGTGTCAAAACAGTACTTAAGTAAAAGTACTAAGTACTCCTCTCAAAAACTACTCAGAGTACTAGTTACTAGTTACTTTTTAGCCGGCGAGTTTGATGAAGTCCCGCCTTCCGAAAAACAAAATATGTTGTGATTGGTTAGCTGTCCAGTGCATTGTGATTGGCGAACAGCTTAGACAGTGTTTCAGTACTGCCAAAGCAGCAAGTTCCGTCTGCTCTGGTATAATTAAGGATGGCATCAATATTGCCATATCAATCTGAGCCGGATTCAGACCCCGAGAATATTGAACAAGAGGATCGCGCTGAACCTTTGCACGCACGGATATTGCAAGACATATTAGAGTGGTAACGTTATTGTTGTTTTTTTTTGTTGTTTTTTTTGGCTAAATCATGTTTTAGATAGGATGTCAACAACCGCTTAAAAACAACTGCATTTACTATGTACTGATAAGTGCAACGGTAATATGTATTACATCGTAGAAATGGCATACAACTTATACTTTGAAACGTAAATAACACACACAACAACAAATAAAAGCAGCACACTTACAGCAGATTTTCCCGACAAAGTGGGAACTGCTCCGTCTTTTAGCAAAAGCTTTTTGGTGAAACTAGCACTGTACTCCCTCATGACTCCCCTCAAATCTTGACGCTACAGCAGCACTTCTTCGTCGTCGTCTTGTCTGACGCACTCAACCAAGCGTTCTAACCATGACCTCGCCCCTTCCCACCCCCCAACCATTCGAATTTTCGTAGGCGGGATTTATTTTAATGATATTCTAATGGGCTGCTTTGTGACATCACAAACCCCGGAAAACAACGCTGTAGTCCAAACGAGCCGTTTGTTGTAGTTTTTGAAGAGGGATTTAAAAAAAATTAAATTATCTCCCTTTGGAGTGGACTTTGAGATTTGTAACTTTGTAGATCTTTTTTATGCCCAAACATACACACTACACACTGACTAAAATTCAAAAAGTGAAAAAGCATAATAGGACCCCTTTAAGAATATCTGCTTGTTATGTCTGACATCATGCTTTACCGCTTCTGGGTCCTAACGCTCTGCCAGACACCTCCCAAAAAAACACCAAACTGTGCATATTAGGGCTGTGCAATTAATCGAAAAACAATTTTGATTTCGGCCTCCAACAATTATGAAAATACAAACATCGAGATAAAACGATTATTATGCCCCCATTCTGCCCCCTTTTCCAGCACTGCGCTTTCATTCCTCCATAAAAGCCAAATTTCACGCGCAAATCAGTAAAATCATGTAACGTGACTTTTGCAAAATGGGACGTGCTTGATTTATAGAAGTATATTTATTCATGTTTTTAAAAGCGTGAAAGAGAACTTGCGCTGCACCTCAGGAAGATATATGCACTCAGAATCTGAACAGCACACGGACATGTGAAGTCAACTTTTAGCTCAAGGTGCGCGCCTAAACGGTCAAATACACGCAAAAATGTCAAAATGTCGCGCTTAGTAATTATTCATGTATACCTTCGTTGGTCATGTAATAAATGAACGTAAAGAGCTGAGAATGAAAATATGCGTGTAATGGTAAATTGGATCCGTGCTGCTCTTAAAGTGACAGCGGGCTATTTTCCTGCTGCGACTGTGTGCTTAATATTAAACAAACAACAAAAGACAAATTCAAAATCACACACTGCTCTTGAGAGAAGGACTTTTGTAGCTTTAATAAGAAACAAAAAAGTTTAATTCTTACAGTGAAGACTATGCTGTTTTATTTTACATTTGATTATTAATTTCTGTAGTAGGCTGTAAACTGCTTGAGACTTGCATAAAAAAACATTAAAGTCCGCATGAAATCAAAATTGACTTTATTTACTTTATTAGTGCACATTGCTAGTATTGATGTGAACAATTAATTCGTGCAAGTTAATCCGCTGAAAAAACTGTTTGTTTTGGTAATCTTTAATCGAAATCTGAACATTTGCTTCCGCTCTGGAATTGCATTCCATCTCTGACGACGTCAGTTTGACGGCTTGGGCAGAATATTCTTAAACGAGTGAGAGACCGATAGGAGAAGCGCAAAAATAAAACAACGCCCTCTATTCAATATTCCGTTTCAGCTGGAAATACGTCACTACACTGAAATAAAGTCGGCAGCAACTTCCGGTTCATGCGGACTTTAAAGCACAGTTTATTTCATTTGTATATTTTTATTCTATTGTATTTGTCCTTTGCTATTTTATTACTGACAGTTTAATTATTTTCAATAATTTTTGTTTGTTTGTTTGAAATTCTGCTGGCCTATACAATGTAGATGTCATAGCAACCTTATTTACAGGAAATATATATTTGATATGTATCACTATCTTTAAATAGATCACACATATAAAGTTTTGATCATATGGCCCCCTCATAATCATGTTAAATAATCGTGTTTACAATATTGGCCAAAATAATCGTGATTATGATTTTTGCCATAATCGAGCAGCCCTAGTGCATATACACACTCATGATGTCATGTAATACTGAAAAATTATAACCCTAACCTTTATCTCCATACTGAAATCCCAGATGGCCTGACAGTGATTCAGCTAAAATATTAGTGTCTGAGACACTGTGAGTACAGAGACTGTAGTGTGCACAGCAAATTATTAAATGCTTAGCTTAAATATGTAACATTAATTAAATAGTTCTCATAAATGGCTGCTGAGATAGTATTCTCAAGTGAAATGAGTAGAGGCTTGGACCCAGAAACCGCAGTCCTTGAAGTCCGGAAGCGACGGCAGGCAATTTTTTTCCCAGTGTATTGACTTGCATGGTTCAACTGTTCGCCACAAGACTAGTAATGTGCACTAAAAAAGTAAGTAGGGTCATTTTTGATTTCATGATGACCAATCATTTTGAATACCATTGGCAAAACTACCACATACTGTATATTGCCATATAGATATTTTAATATTTTAATTTTTTTTGTCCATCCATTTTTTCAAGGCACTCTTTATTTCAAGCTTTGAAATTGGTTTAATCCAAGTCTTCTAAAAAGACACATTCGCTTTATATGATGAACAGATTTTATATATGCTTTTATTTACATACATATAAATATTGATCAATTACCATTACAATGTAGCGTCTGGACCAATCAAAAACACATTTTTTCATTTGATTTAACAAATCAGTTATTCATTAGATTAACAAGTCGTCACAGACCCCTCACCCAATAGACTGGTTCGCCAGGATGTCTGCGAATGACCACAGGCCACTGGTTACCATGGCAACCATGACACCTTTGCTAGACCAGAGCCATTTACAACCTAATGGAATGTGAGTAGGGAAAATCACTGCCTTTTCCATAGGAAGAGACACAGTGCACAGTAGAAATGGACTCTTTTCTAATTAATCCATAGGAAAACCTTTCTTTGAATGAACACACATATCCTTCAGGTCATTGTGTATGTTGTCTTTGAGATTTTATACTGTTTTATGCAGGCTTATGATGGAAACACTCATTCCTGTCATCTTACCTATATGTAATCCTACCATGTTTAGTATCTATGAATTCGCCTTCTGATGATCTAAACGAGAGTGTATATTATATGTTGGTACACAATCAAGCCTAGAAAAAAAACTGTGAACCACCCCTTTAAGTCTCATACTTAAGGGAATAGCTTAAAGGTGCCATAGAATGGAAAACTGTGTTTACCTTGGCATAGTTGAATAATAACAGTTCTGTACATGGAAATGACATACCGTGGGCCTCAAACACCATTGTTTCCTCCCTGTTATGCTCAAGGCTGTGCAGGGGATGTGATGTGTAGGGATGGGTTGGTGTCTGTATTCAGAAAGGCACAGAAAACAAATAACACGTTTTAATAAAATAACGCAGCCACTAAAGGGACATGTTAGCTGCTTACTAGCGGTAGCCTGTTACATTACAGTACATAAGATTTCACTTACCACATAAACAGAGTAAGGCGAGATGACTGAGGATGATGGCGAATGATTTACAGATCCTGAGCACCACTGACAAGCATCTGATCTTGTAAAATGAGTGGTAAGTACTGCCGCTGTAGTTTACACAGAGCACGTGCGATCACAAATCTCGAAAGTGAAAGTAGGCTTCACGAGAGAGAGCGGGAGGTTGCCGCTCGGTAAAAACAGACCATTTAATTCTAGGGACAAATTCTAGGGTTGTAAATGGACATGTAAATCTGGAGATGTTTTGCCCTTACCTAAGCCGCATACCTTCTATGTAGATATCAGAGAACAATTGAAAATATTGTATCAATACATTCTATGGCACCTTTAAAGTGATTTATGCAACTGGGCACAGGAGTTCGGCGGGAGCTCGATTCAGGCACATCTTACTCCATTGCCATGCAACCGGAACCCTTATCTTCATTTATTTAATAATGATTTTTTTTTTTACATAATTAGGCTAATTAATTTAAATGAATAAATCTTTTAAATAGACTCATTAACTATAACATTAATAAAACATTTTGACAGAAACTCAAGTAAAATTTTGTTTGGTTGTCTATTTTGTTTTCAGAATCGTGGGAGAATGATAGTTTAAAAATAAATAGGCTAATATATGTGGTATCTAACTAATAGGCTACCATTAGTAGGTAATATATTTATTATATTAGAAGTAATATTACTACTGTTTATAATATTGAAATTAGGTTTGCAACCCCCTTGCCCCCCCCCCCCCTT
>NW_015549613.1:83694-98106 GCF_001515605.1 Sinocyclocheilus anshuiensis
GTTCGCACCCCCCTTGCCCCCCCCCCTTTGGTTCGTTCCATGATCCTTGCATTAATTTCTTACCACTAAAGTGTATAGTTTGTACAACGGGACATTCCTCTTTTGATCCGAAAACAAAAACTTCTCTCTTAACATCATGTTCTCTTCACTTAGGCATGTCAAATCCCTCCGAAATCATATTTACTCTCATAACTATATTAATTTAAGTAATCATTCAATAAATAGATAGATAAACGAGCGAGTCAGTCAGCCAGTAAAACGAAATGTCCGTTAATTTTTAAATTCCACGAACGTTGCAGGGTGGTTATTTTTAAAATAACCTAAAAATAACATATAGAGAATGTTCCCTAATGGTTAGTTTTAGGTTATTTTTTGACAACCATAAAATAACGTGCCCAGAACATTGCAGGGTGGTTATTTTTAAAATAACCTAAAAATAACTGATAGAGAACGTTCCCTAATGGTTAGTTTTAAATTTATTTTTTTTGCAACCTTTGTAAAAACCTCTGTGGAACACAGGTGAAAGCGCGTGCTGGAGCAGAGGCGCCCAGTAAATGAAGATGAAACAAACCCACAAAGTTATGATTTCTGTCATTACTCTCTGCTTAATCCTGGCTTAATATTATAAATGAAAACTTGTTTTGATTGATATAATTTCTGTATTTAAATAGATTCTGCATTAAACGAATGTCAGGGCTCTGTATAGCTCATTACACAAAAACATCTGTAACGTTTTCATTGGAAAGATAGTTTTACAGGGTTTTAAAAATAACCTAAAAATAACCATTAGGGAACGTTCTCTATCAGTTATTTTTAGGTTATTTTAAAAATAACCACCCTGCAATGTTCTGGGCACGTTATTTTATGGTTGTCAAAAAATAACCTAAAACTAACCATTAGGGCACGTTCTCTATCAGTTATTTTTAGGTTATTTTAAAAATAACAACCCTGCAATGTTCTGGGAACGTTATTTTATGGTTGCAAAAAAAAACCATTAGGGAACATTCTCTTTAAGGTATTTTTAGGTTATTTAAAAATAACCACCATGCAACATTCTGGGAACGTTATTTTATTGTTAACAAATACCTGGCTTAATATTATAAATGAAAACTTGTTTTGATTGATATAATTTCTGTATTTAAATAGATTCTGCATTAAACGAATGTCAGGGCTCTGTATAGCTCATTACACAAAAACATCTGTAACGTTTTCATTGGAAAGATAGTTTTACAGGGTTTTAAAAATAACCTAAAAATAACCATTAGGGAACGTTCTCTATCAGTTATTTTTAGGTTATTTTAAAAATAACAACCCTGCAATGTTCTGGGAACGTTATTTTATGGTTGCAAAAAAAATAACCTAAAACTAACCATTAGGGAATGTTCTCTATCAGTTATCTATCAGTTATTTTTTGGTTATTTTAAAAATAACCACCCTGCAATGTTCTGGGCACGTTATTTCATGGTTGTCGAAAAATAACCTAAAACTAACCATTAGGGCACATTCTCTATGTTATTTTTAGGTTGTTTTTTTTTAAATAACCACCCTGCAACGTTCTGGGAACGTTATTTTATGGTTGTCAAAAAATAACGTAAAACTAACCATTAGGGAACGTTCTCTATAAGTTATTTTAAAAATAACCACTCTGCAATGTTCTGGGAATGTTATTTTATGGTTGCAAAAAAAATAAATAACCTAAAACTAACCATTAGGGAACGTTCTCTATAAGTTCCAAGGTTCCAAGGTTGTCATAGCCGGGGGTGGCGGTGGAGATAAGCGCCCACTGTCTATAAAATGCTCCCATATGGCACACGTCTCAAACAGCCTCTGACAACAAAGTCCAGCTCCTGGCCTGCATGTGTGGCTTAGTCTCTAAGCCCGGCGGAACTGCTACCACTGACAGGAGAAGGGGCGAAGGCAGTCCCTGGCATCTCTAAACCAGTTGCTTCAGGTAGATGGAACTCGTTATCCTGGGAAGGCAGCCCATCTAGGGGAAGGAAAACCCTGATTCCAAACCTCCGCTGCCTTGTGGATACCCGGTCACGGGTAAGGCTTCAGTAGTAAACCCTCAGGAAAAATCCGGAGTGGAGCCCCTAAGGCGGTTGAATCGTCGACATTGACATCTTTCCGGCAGCTCCTGCAGCCAAACTGACTACAAATGTAATGCTTTGCGTTCCTTTGGATCAAGTCAGTGCGGCCGATAGGGGGACCCTGTTGAATGGGCAGCACTAGGTCTCCATGTACCTTGCCCAGGCTTGCGCGGTCCCACTGGTCAGCTATCGCCTGCCTCAAGCTGGGCAGCCCCCAGCCAGTAAGGTGCTGACCTGCCACGGTCTGCCTGCTTCAGTGGGTGCCTGGAGCTTAGAGTCCCATAACTCAACAAGCAGATCGTCAACCAAGCACCAGGCAAGCAACAAAAGAAGAAAACCAAGTCACCAGCCCTCCGGATCGGAAGCTGGAACGTATGGACCATGCGGCCCGGACTGACCGACGATCTTCAAGAAATTGACGACGCTCGCGAGACTGCAGCCATTGATCGTGAGCTGCACTGACTTAACGTTGATATTGCAGCCTTGCAAGAGACACGACATCCCAGATAATAGATCCCTAAAGGAGGAACACTACAGCTTCTTTTAGCAAGGGAAAAGTGCAGATGAACCCAGAGAGCATGGGGTAGGCTTTGCTGTGAGGAATACACTGCTACAGATGATAGAACCACCAGCAGATGGTACAGAGAGAATCCTCAAGTTGCGCCTCTCAACAGAGGAGGGACCAGTCAACATCATCTGCATTTATGCTCACTTACTGATCGCCTCCAGAGTAAAGTTGAAACCAAGAAAGATCTACCACTTCAAGCAAAAGGGTCAGCCTCGCATTAATGCCAGTAAGACTGCTTACCCAGACAAGAACAGCGACTTCATCGCGAGACTTGAAGAAACCCTGACTAACGGTCAGGGACAGAATGCTGAAGACAGATGGACCATCCGCAGTACCATCTACAGCGCGGCCATGCTGACCTATGGCAAGAAGGAGTGCAAAATGCCGACTGGTATGAGGCTAACATCGCTGAAATGGAGCCTGTCATCAACGTCAAACACAGCGCACTGACTGAGTACAAACGTGATCCAAGTCAGAGGAATCTGCAAGCATTGAAGGCTGCACGATGCAAGTCCCAGCAAACAGCTTGAGATTACTGACCAGTTCACCTACCTGGGCTCAACAGTTACCAGCGACCTTTCACTCGATGCCGAGATCTCCAAATGCATCGCTAAAGCCGCCGCTGTCATGGCAAAGCTGAACAAGGGAGTGTGGGGCAACAACCAGCTGACGGTGAACACTAAGCTCAAGGTGTACCAGGCATGTGTCCTCAGTACCTTACTGTACGGCAGTGAGTCCTGGTCCACATACACCAGACAGGAGAACCGCCTGGAGAGTTTCCACCTTCGCTGTCTTCGCCGGATCCTCAGCATCACATGGCGGGACAAGGTCACCAAGTGCTGGAGAGAGCAGGCTCCCTCAGCATGCGTCTTATGCTCTGTCAGCGTCGACTGCGATGGCTTGGGCACGTGCACCGTATGGATGATGGACGCATCCCCAAAGACCTCCTGTACGGTGAGTTGGCCATGGGACCGCCCAATGGGTCGCCCAATGCTGCGCTTCAAGGATGTCTGCAAATGCGACATGAAGCTGACTGACATCGAACCAAACAGCTGGGAACTGGCAGCCATCGACTGCGGACACTGGCAAAAGGGGGTCGAGGAGAAGAGGAACCTGCAGCTGGAGAACAAACGACAATGGAGGAAACAGAGGCAGCAGAACCAGACCTCCTACCAGCCATCCGATTTCGTGTGTAACAGCTGTGGCAAAGACTGTCAGGCTAGAATCGGACTGCTGAGCCACATCAAACGCTGCTCTCCACAAGACTGAACAAACCGGACAGGGGGCTATCATTGTCTCCCGAGACAGACGTATGCCTACTACTACTACTCTATAAGTTATTTTTAGGGTATTTTAAAATACCCTAAAAATAACCATTAGGGAACGTTCTCTGTAAGTTCTTTTTAGGTTATTTAATAATAACCACCATGCAACTTTCTGGGAACGTTATTTATGGTTAAAAAAAATTACCTAAAAAGAACGTTTCCCCACCACCGGTGGGTGGGGGGCCATGGAGCGCTTAAAAGGTGGTCCGTGACAGGCTGTTCGTGGGACGCTGCGCCCTGGACGAATAGGCCATTTGTGGTCATGTAGGTGGTCAGGGGGACGAATAGGCAGTTCGTGGTCAGTGGGCGGGGCCTGGGGGCGGTGCTCGGATGGCCAGAGGGCCAATGAGAAGTATTCGGCCACATAGGCTGTCAGGGGGAGGTTTAGGCTGTCCCTGGACGCCCAGTCACAACCTATTTGACGCGCCCCGCATAGGAGGTCTGTGTCCAGGAGGCTGCCACCCTGTGGCCGACCCCCAGATTGCAAGAGAAGGCACAGAACTGGAGGGCCGCTTTGTCGCCGTTCTGCGTGGTCCTCGGGCGCCCTGGGTCACGTGGTCGTCGGGGGCAGGAAAAATCATCCTACAATCTAATGGCGCTTTTCCACTGCGTGGTACGATTCGGCTCGGCACGGCTCAGTACGGCATGGCTCAACTCGGTTTGCGTTTCCTCTGCAGTTTAGTACAGCTTTAGAGTGGGCGGGATTATTCACATGTCGTTATAGTTGCGCCGGCTCTACTGCCGCGACTCCTGAAAAACTTTTTCATTCCGCGTCGCCCCATCAAGCTCTCGCTGGATCCGTTCCTCTGCTATCAACGAGAGGAACGTCTGTACTTCCTCAACAGACAACGAAACAGCCAGTTTTTGGTTGTTAAAAAGTGCGCTCGTTCAAAACAGTTGCGTTCGATCCTTTGCTGGCTGTGTCTAGATTTAAATCTAGTGGTTCTGTTGTGTGTCGCAAGTTCAGTGACGCAGGTAGTGACGATTCTCTCCGGCCAATCAGTAATCAGCAGAGTTTACGTGTCACGTTTTGGTAACGGTACGGTTCACTTGGAACCTCAACCAAGGTGGTACTAAAAAAGTACCAGGTACCAGGTACTGTACCCAGTGGAAAACCCCCCAAAAGTGAACCGTACCGTGCCGTACCATGCAGTGGAAAAGCGCCATAAGTACCACACCGGGCCCCGCCCTCAGACCACGGACAGCCTATTTGACCCCCTGACCACCTATGTGACCACGAACAGCCTATTCGTCCCCCTGACCACCTATGTGACCACGAACAGCCTATTTGTCCCCCTGACCTCCTATGTGACCACGAATAGCCTATTTGTCTCCCTGACCTCCTATGTGACCACGAACAGCTTATTTGTCCCCCTGATCACCTATATGATCACGAACAGCCTATTTGTCCCCCTGACCTCCTATGTGACCACGAACAGCCTATTTGTCTCCCTGACCTCCTATGTGACCACGAACAGCTTATTTGTCCCCCTGATCACCTATGTGACCACGAACAGCCTATTTTTCATAATGGGATAGATTGTAGGTGGGACGTCAAGATCTCAGCTTCTAGAAGAGATATCAAGCTGAAACCTGCGTTCCTGTGCTAGTCTTGACATGCCCTACTCATGGTGTGAATTTCAAGAAGATTGGAGAAACTTGAAAATTCGGCTAAAACAAAACTGTGTATGTAGTGTAGTACGTACCCCTTTGAGTTTTTTTGAGCTGAATTTTCAAGTTTCTCCAATCTTCTTGAAATTCACCACATGCGTAGGGCATGTCCAGACTAGCACAGGAACGCAGGTTTCAGCTTGATATAATGTCCAGAAGCCGAGATCTGGACACCCCACCTGCAATCTGTCCCATTATGAAAAATAAGCTGTTCCTGGATTTAACACCTCTAAGTGCTTCAGGAGGAGGTGAGGAGCCATCTAAATAGGTTTATTCATGGATTCTTTGATGTTTGACCACAAAAGTGGAGTGAACAAGAAGGGTTATTATTTAATAATAACCTCCATGCAACTTTCTGGGAACATAATTTTATGGTTAAAAAAATTAAAATTAGGGAAAAAGAACGTTTCCCTAACGTTAGTATTTGGTTCCCAAAAAAACAAAAACAAACTGGAAGCAAAAACTAACGTTAGGGGAACGTTCTGTGTTTGCTGGGTGCACTCAATGACACAGGATATGACTCATCTTATAATCATCTATGGGCTGGAAATATTAGTTTATTTGAACAACTTTTTGATGTAATTATTGAGTATTGCATCGTAACGTAAGTGCATGAAAAAGTGAACATTATTGTTTAATACAATAAGTCCCCCCAAACATTTAATTTAATCATCTACAACAGTCTATAGCCAAAATTATTATTTTAAGCTTTGGCTAATGCTCTTTAATGTGAAATGCTGTTTGTATTGTTTTCTTGAAGTTCTGTAATAAAATAAGGTGGTCAGATTCTGAAGTATTGTGCATACACATACATTATGGCTTGCGCGCTCCCCTTTAAGTCACAAAATATACATCGGAATATCATGAAACCATCTTCCTTGGTTTCACAATACTGAATAAATGATTGTAAACTGAGTTTGGTGACTTTAGAAGACGTATCTCTGCTGAATTTTACATAAATAATTCACAACAGTCCCGTGCTATGGGCACAGCCATTGATACAGGCTGCAGCGGAAGTTTTTCTACGCTATTATTTGAAACTTCTGCTTTTCGAACGCAGAAGTGTGATAAAGGCCTATTAAGGTAACTTATTAATGTAATTATGATTTCTCTTGACTGTATAGAGAATGTGAAGCTACATCACACCGTGTTGCAAGCTGGGGCACCACCATTTTGAGAGGTTAAACCTCTGCTACAAATGCTGAAAGTAATACATATACCTGCTTATCTTTTGTTTTGTTTTTGCATTTAAGTTAAATAGTCACATTCTTCATTGGATTTTATCGCTTCGCATGATAATTCGATTTTTTTCTCTTAAGTTTTGTAGAATTTTGTTTACTTTGATCTGATTTCCGTGAAAACAGTGTTTTCCATGGCCACGGAGGAGAATCAGAGATTGTGGGTCACATTCAGCAGACAGACACAAGCACACTGTATTTTATATTTATTTCAACAAATGACAACTAAAATTAAAGCCCTGGAAGCTTGAACAGTTTTGTAGCATTTTAAAATGCTGGTTTAATGTAGTAAGACAGTGATGCTAAAAGACATGCAGATTAGGCCAGAATATTAAAGCAACATTTTTAATTACACGTTAAGCATTTTCCTCCCCAGCCGGCATATGACCGACCTTCAACAATATGGTTGAAATAAGATCAGTTCTTGTTTCAACATTGAAACAACGTTAATATAACTTTCAATGCTGAACAGTTGAAAACCAGCCGGCACATGACCAAACTTCAACGTTGAAATATGGTTGAAATAATGAAAGTTATTGTTTCAACGTTGAGGTTGAGCAGGTGCTGTTCATGGCGGTGGCGCTGAATAGGTTGATATCGATGACTCGAGAATCAGTTGTTCACTATATACAGGAGCTCCTTCACTGCGTTATAGAGTGGGTAAAGTATTGAGAAAGCGATGTTCATTATAAAGAAGCACTTTAGAAATAGTAGAAATTGCATTTATCGGGGCTCACTGCATTTATAAAATAATCCAAATTGCAAACTAAATGCAACCTTGGATATCACACATACTGTATATATATATGTGTGTGTGTGTGTGTGTGTGTGTGTATGTATGTATGTATAATTTTGCAAGTCTGCGAACCTGCAACCTCACGGCCAAAAGTATTCTCCCTTAACCAGCTACATTAACTGGCTGTTTGGCTTCACTTGCTTTTGAAAGGGTCATTTATATTATAATTTTCATATATATTATGAAGGCCTGGTCGAGCGCTCCACAAGGCCAATTACTCACGGGACACCCGCAATGGCATGGAAGCCTTGATGTGCCTCCATCACTTTGTGCCTGGCGAAAGGCATACGTATATAATCGGTGGTGTGACGGAGCAGGATGTTTGTGACTGAGTGAACGCACCGCCACACCGCGGTCTTACTCAGCCCATATCCATCCCCAACCACCTCCAGAAAACTCCCCACAGCATAAAAATGGAGAGCCGCCAGCAGCTGAATTTCGGAGCTTAGGGGGTAGCTCCGTCGAGTTTGTCTCGACAAAGTTGTAAAAGCTGCTGAATTTGCTCCCGTGGCAGGCGAAATATTTGTAGAATTGTATCTTTTGACATGGTAGCTATTCTGACATTATTATGAAATAGTGCACATACACTAACTGGCTCCGCAGACGCAGCCATCTTTGATTTAGGACAACTATTCGCTGTCTCGCTGCCATAGTTTGACCAAACTCCCCATCACATTCATTCCCTTTTAAGGTATTGCTAAGACTGGTCCAGACTAACCTTACGAACGAATGACTACAGAAGGTATACTTAACTAAGAACGTTTCGGGAAACACGTATTAACGTCAAGGTACAACTTAAGGTATAACTTACAAACGACATAGCGTTAAGAAGGTTTCGGGAAATGCAGCCCTGTAATCAACTTAATAACTTCAACAGCATACAAAATAAATTACTGCCTTTTAAATTATTGTTAATATCATTATTATTATTTCATTAGCATTTTACAATATGTTGATCATGAAACCTATTCTAAAATCTAAAGGTATATGTTAAAATATTATCATCATTAACAACAATAAAGCTAAATACATTTTGCTGCGTTACCACGCTGAAACAATTCCTATTGGTTGTTTTACCTTATTGCTTTGATCATGATTGGTTAATCTGGCTGTCATACAGGAAACTGGCCAATGAAACTGTGCACACCTTTCTTAATTTAAAAATATGACCGTTATTATCGTCTTTCTGAGTGAGGCGGCTGACTGTGAGCTGCTGCTCGTTGAGATTGCTCGGTCCCGAATTATTTTATATTTGCCTGTAAATTTTTAATTTTTTTAGGAAATTTGAGTCGCGACCATAGAGATGTCAATGGAGAACAAAAACTGGAATGTGAACACTGGAAGGGTCAGATGTGATCTGCGAGGTCCTGCAAACATACGGGCAAAATCAGGTAAGAAAATTGCTATCTTTATTACCTTTCATAAATAGTGAAGTATAACGTTACCAGAGTTTACAAATGGGTAAAGGACATGTAACCTGCAGAAGATAAATGTGCTTGTCCTTCGGACAAGTAAATCAGTCATTCACTTTTTTACGGAGTAAAAAAGTCACTTGTCCGGGGAAAAAAGGTGGTTCTTTTTTTTTTTTTGGCATAAATGTAATTTATTCTGAAGCAATAGTCTCATCAGTGATCTATCAGGTATTACTTTAATCAGCATATTTGTGATATTTGCCTTAAATTGATATCTGTTACACTTTTTAACTTTACGAAGGGCAATATTTTCCTAACCTTATTAAATGTACATGTCACCATTTACGTAAAATTCTTACATTTTATCAATACATTCAGCTAGAATAATAAGACACTATATGGTTGTTACCATTCAAATGAAATCAGTATCAACAAATTCCATCTTTCCACTGCAGAGGAAACACAGAAGCTGCATCAAAAGTGCCATTTAGATGTATTTATTCAGACTGTTTAATGAAGAGGTTCCATAAATGCATTTACTTAAAATTGCAAATGTATAAAAAATGCTTTTAGATTAATGTTTTATTTTTTTTGACATACAAATATGAAATGTTGGAAAAATGTAATGATACTTTTAAATATGAATTCAAACCACCGGTAGGTGGGGCAAGTCATGGTCTTAATGAGTGTGTCATTGATTTAACCGATTCATTCAAACGACTGATTAATTCAGTAAATGAAGCAAGTGACTGTCTTTATGAGTGGCTCACTGAATCATTGACTCACCCGATTCATTAAAAAATGCTGAATAATTCAGTAACAGAGCTGCTGTGTGTGTTGCTTGGAGATGCGCGACTGTTCTGCTGTGGCTTTGCTTAGAACTATTTTCGTTAGCAAAATGGAGCAAAAACGGTCAATAATGTGTCTGAAATGTAAGTCAGTTAATATTACTTGTTTATTGAACTAAAGTTGTATAAAATCAATATCACATTTGCAATCATGCTGAAAGTCGGGAAAACATCACTCTCGGTCATGTGATGTTGCATATATTATATAGAATATTTATCTTTTTTTCTACCGCAGTATGTTTGTTCATGTTTGTTTCTTTGTGTGTGCTGTAGCAAATCAGCTCAAAGGGTAAATATTAATAATTAATTATAACTAGTTAAAATTAATTATAAATATTAAGATCCGCTGTAAGTATTTACTTGACATCGCAGTGTCAACTGTCTGTCAGTTCTAAGAATGTTAATTTCCTGGTTAAGGAAAACTTTCTTACTGTACAATACTTCTCGTAGCAAAGATCTGCATGATTAGGGACTCCAGATATGAGCAAACAATGAACAACCTCAAATGTGATACAAGTAAGACTTTATTAACTACATAAACACTTAAACTAGTCTAATTAATAAGGCTTTGTTTGATACTTATATCAAGTCTACATCTTGTCTGTCTGAAAGAGAGTCCTGATGCAATCTGAAGGCTCAAGTGGAAAGACTAGGCCGAAGCCTAGAACAGCTTAGGTTGGGTTCTTGAGGACTCTTAGCTCTGCATCTTGCCATGGAGTTTCTGCATCAGAAAACTTCTCTGTATAATTCTGATCTTGTGATCTTTTAAACTGTGAGGATGTCCCACCCTTCAGGAGGCGAGTGAGCCAATGAGAAAGTGTACCTTCTGAGGGAAAGTTTACGACCCTTTGTCCTCAGGCATATGTTTTGCATATAGACTTTGATTGGATGTTGATGAAGAAACTATTAAAGATTCTGGTAACACTAATATCTTCCACAGGTATCAGCATATAATATAAACGAACATTTAGACCATTAAAAATGCAGCCGAAAGATACCAAAAATGGCATACCTGTGATCTCTGTTGACAATAGTATGCAATTCTAAAATGTTAATTTAAAAGAGTTTATATCAATACATAAGCAAAACACTATAAGAGGAAAAATTATGAGATGGGGAAAATTGGGTACATGTCCCTACATTTCTCAAGTGGTTATATCTAGAAGGAGATAGATATAATTAGGATGGACTGTATAGTACAAGGGTACATTTGTCTGTTTCAAAGTTAATTTAGAGTGAAAACTCTACATTCCTTTGAGTTGTAAAACAATATTATCTTGATGTGTGTCTTTGTTACCATGGTAACCAGAGGCCTGGTTCTCTCTACCACGTTTTGCTTGTTGGGGAGGGGTATTGTCCATTATTTGTTAAATATAACAAATACTCATGTGTCTGATTGGTCCAAATGCTATATAATTCCCCCCTTTCGAGCATTGTTGTCCATCCAATAGACAACAGCAAGAGACGTCAAAGGTGCAGAACAATCGGACACGCACCTGCCGCTCACAGCTGGGAAACAGTGGTGGCTCTCTGGCTGTTGGTGCCTCCAGGAGTGGTTGTGGTGCCGTGGTGGATGCTCTCAGGTGCTGTGCTGTGGTGATGTAGGCCGTAGCAAGGTGCGGGTGCTCGAGCTTGTGCAGCAGGTGTCGAGGCTGTGTCACCTGTCATCCTAGTGATAGCGCCGGAGGGCAGAAGGTGGTTATTAGCCTCTGTTCTGCTTGATCATCACCAGAAGTCTAATGTTTGCGGTGTCGCTTTGCTCTTGTGGCGGCACCGACTTGAGCTTGCCTGAGTTGTGTTGGTAGAGGTTTCGCTGTTGGGCATGTGGGCCCGTTGCTCCATCCAACGTTGTCTGGCTGCTTCTAGGGTGTCGACTGGTTTTAAGGGATGCTCCTCCCTTGGAGGGATCTGATGCTGTGTTGCATCAGGCCAGGAATCAGAAGTTTGTCCTTCCCTGTACTCCTCAGTTGAGTTTTGTTCAAGGAGCTCTTTTGCTTGTGTCAGCAGCTCCTGTAACTCAAAAGTAGGCGTGTCCAGCTGTCCTCGTGCAGCCTCCGTTTCACACCTGTGAGAAGGGTGTGGAGGAGGATGCTGTGGGGGACTGTCTTTGGACATACCATGGTGTTCGTGTGCTGGCTTCTACCGCTGTTGTGAGGAATCATTCTCAAAGTCTTGGGGTTTTAATGCCAGAAGATAGAATTTTATTCTCAGAGACAATAATAACCGAGAGAACTCTGCAGAGCAATCTCCAAAATCTTTTTCTGTACCCTCTTTTATATAGTTCTTTCTCTAGGCGTGTTCAATACATTTCATACATATTTGTTATGGGATCACGATGCAGTCAGGAGGCCTTCATTTTATGTTCCGTGAAAATAAGGGCCCCATCATGTGCTTCACCATATGTCTGCACATTCCATTCTCATACAGATTTCTATACATGCAGGTAAATACACATGATTATAATTGTAGAATAATTTAATACATAAATGGCTATATTCACATTGATTATACTTGAATAATTTATATTTTGATTAATTAAACATTCAATTTTTAATTAAAAATTAAACATTCGCAGGGTGAGGACGGCCTTTTCCATGGCTTCTGCCAGTGGTTGGTCTGGAACCTGAGTCTGTTGCCATGGTGGCGGCTCTGTCCTCCGCTGGCTAGTGGCTTTCTTTAGAAGGGCCTTAAATTGTGGCAATGCTGGGTGCCTTCTGGTGCCTGCTTTGGATTCTGGGTTGTGAAGTTCAGAATCTGTGGGGTCTTGCAAACACTTTTGGTGGAGGCCTTGTGCTTGTTAAAGGCCTTCTGTGTCAGGTCACACAGTTGTTGAATAGGCATTGTGTGGCAGGCTATAATGCCTAAATGGTGACTTACAATGGGGTGGAGGTTCTGATTGGTCCAAATGCTATATAATTCCCCCCTTTCGAGCATTGTTGTCCATCCAATAGACAACAGCAAGAGACGTCAAAGGTGCAGAACAATCGGACACGCACCTGCCGCTCACAGCTGGGAAACAGTGGTGGCTCTCTGGCTGTTGGTGCCTCCAGGAGTGGTTGTGGTGCCGTGGTGGATGCTCTCAGGTGCTGTGCTGTGGTGATGTAGGCCGTAGCAAGGTGCGGGTGCTCGAGCTTGTGCAGCAGGTGTCGAGGCTGTGTCACCTGTCATCCTAGTGATAGCGCCGGAGGGCAGAAGGTGGTTCCATGGCTTCTGCCAGTGGTTGGTCTGGAACCTGAGTCTGTTGCCATGGTGGCGGCTCTGTCCTCCGCTGGCTAGTGGCTTTCTTTAGAAGGGCCTTAAATTGTGGCAATGCTGGGTGCCTTCTGGTGCCTGCTTTGGATTCTGGGTTGTGAAGTTCAGAATCTGTGGGGTCTTGCAAACACCTTTAGTGGAGGCCTTGTGCTTGTTAAAGGCCTTCTGTGTCAGGTCACACAGTTGTTGAATAGGCATTGTGTGGCAGGCTATAATGCCTAAATGGTGACTTACAATGGGGTGGAGGTTTCGGAGGAAAAGGCTCTTGAAGCTGATGTCCTCCCCCATCCCAGGTTTATTGCGAGCTCCGAAGTAAGCTCGTTGAAGTCTTTCGAGCCAGGAAGCGTCGCACCCCTGGGCTAGAGGTGATCCAGAGCAGATAGAGTCTATCTTGGTGGTTCACACTGGTCCAAGACTGCAGGTGACTCAAGCAGAAAGCTTTGGATCCCCCCTTTGTATCTGTGTACAGGTGTGAGGGGGTTTGCACTGCTGGCAGTGTGACATGCAGCAGGGTGATTTTTACTTGAGTCCATGGACAGTCTGTAGGACTGTTTCAGTTCTTTCTGAACCGTGTCACGCTCCTCTTTATTGTTGCAGAATTGCTGAGTCAGGGTTTGCTCTGACTGCATGCAGATGGCCTTCTAAGGCCTTAGCTCTAGTGTCTCTCTCATTAAGTTCCACATACGCTGTTTTTAACAGTGACTTTTTGTGAAACAGTTCTCTTTCCAAGTCCTGTCTGATGGCTTTTTCCAGCTGCGCTCGGTGTCCAGAAGCTGTTAGAGTCTTCTGAAGACTAGTTATTTCCTTCTGTTGCGCCATTCTGTCAGGTTCTTTGCATCTGTTCTGTCCTTTCTCTCGTTGAGCAGGTGTCAGTTCCCTGTAGAACTCTGTGACTTGCAGGTTCAGTTCATTTACTTCCTGTCTGAGGCCCTTGAGGGTGTGGGCCGAGGAGAGGATGATGCTGTTCAGGTCCTGGTGTGTCAGGCAGGGTGTCGGGTTGTTCACTTGTGTCGCAGTCTCGCTGTTCCTTTCTTTGCCATTGCAGGTCGTTGGCTGCTTTGAGCTGAAGGATGTCCATTACAGTGCTCTGCTAAGTTTCCAGGTGGTCCTGGTGAGCTGGCAGGGCTGGATGTCTGTGGAATGTCTGCGACATACTGGCACACTTGTGGGAACACCAGACAGAGAGAGGCAGAAGGCAAATGCAAGTACGTA
>NW_015549613.1:98135-110076 GCF_001515605.1 Sinocyclocheilus anshuiensis
GTGAGGTTCTTTGCATCCGTTCTGTGCTTTCTCTCGTTGAGCAGGTGTCAGTTCTCTGCAGAATTCTGTGACTTGCAGTTTCAGCTCATTTACCTCCTGTCTGAGGCCCTTGAGGGTGTGGGCCAAGGAGAAGGTGATGCTGGTCAGCTCCTGGTTGTCCAGGCTTGGTGTCAGGTGTCCACTTGTGTCGCAGTCTCGCTGCTCCTTTCTCTGCCGTCGCAGGTCGTTGGCTACTTTAGGCTGAAGGATGTCAATCACAGTGCTCTGCTGGGTTTCCAGGTGGTCCTGGTGAGCTGGCAGGGCTGGATGTCGATGGATGATGTGGGGCAGCTAGTAAGGCAGGGTGCTACAATTTAGTGTTGGTGAACAGAACTAAGGACTTTGAGTATCTTTATTAATGGCTGCAAGCAGCGTAGACTGATGACTGGGCTTGTACATGTCATCAAACTATTACTCAAAACACTGATGGCTCTTCTCAAATGTCACTACGAGGGTAACAAAACTGAAATAAAACAATAAGATGAAATCAAAAAGGAAAAGAAAGAAGGAGGATTTTACCTATTTAGTTTTTGCTAGGGGATATGGCTAAGCAGGTGTCACTTGTGGGTGATGCTGCAATAGACTCATAAACCTAGGGTTAGACTGTTAGCTAAGCTAGCAGGCACACACCAAATACCTCGAGGTCAAAAAGAAAAATAAACAATGGGAAGTGTTCCTAGTTCTATCTGGGCCTACATTGTGTTGAACAGTAACTGCACTTCAGTGTACTAGGCCTGGCACTGAGGAGTAAGGAGAAGTAGAGAGGAAACAGTGATTAGGCTACTAATAACCTGTATAACTCATTAAGGGGACAACAGTTGCTAGAACTACTGTAATCCTATACAAAGAGGGAAGATGGTGATGGTAAAATAACTAAAATAAGGTAAAAGTCCAGGTAGAATGCCCTTATAGCTCTAGAAGACTAAAGGAGAGGTAAATAAACAGACTGATTTAATTAGATTTCAAATGTAATTAAATTCAGCTTAGCTGAATAGGGATATTCAGCCTGAAACAAAGGTAAATGAATAAGATAGAATAGAGGAATAAAGTCAAAAAGAAGAATAAAAGTAGAGTGTCCTTATAGCTATAGGAAACTAAAACACAGGTGTATAAGGACATTGATTCAATTAAATTTCAAATTTAATCAAATTCCACTTGGCTGAATAGGGATATTCAGGCTAAATAAACATATATAAATGAAATGAGATAAAAATAGAGGTAGACTAAAATCGAATTCTAGCCAACACAGATAAAACCCAAGTATATGGGTTTTGACGGAAAGTGAAACCAAGAGTAACGGGGTAGAGAGAGAGAGAGCGAGAGAGAAAGAAATTGTTTAACTTAGTGATGGGGGTCTTTGACAAATGCTTTGTGGAGATTTGGAACCTCAATCAATTTAACGTCAGTCTGTTAACAACTGAAATTAGGATTTCTTCGCTAATATCAGGTAAGTTTGTTATCGTACGATTTGAACATGCATTATAGCATTGAAGAACTTCTGAACTGTTTGTAGGAAAGTGCATTCACGCTATAGTTTTATCTGATTTTGATCAGAAACTCGTATGCGCATGTATAAGAAGTTAATAAAACTTATGAGACAAACACATAAGATTGATTACTGGGTCTGCCTGCAAGCAATGTTTAAAACGATGCCACCGTTCTTATGTTTCTGGCTAGCTTGTCAAGGTCTCTGGGGGTCACATCATGCACTGCGGCAGGGATGCTTGAAAGGGAGCCCCTCCTCTCTGTGGTTGCTGGAGGTATCATGGTTATGTCTGCTGAGTTGTTAAGCAGAAAGTGCTGGCTCCACCCTTCATAGCTTTGTGCAAGCCTGAGGGAGTTTGCACTGCTGAGTGAGGGTGAGGGAGTAGGGTGTCTCTCCCACTGTGGTTACTTTTGCAGCCTATAAGAGTACCTGAGTTCTCTTTGGACCATGTCAAGTTCGTCTTGAGTGTTGTTCAGCTGCTGGATCAGAGTCTCAATTCTGGCAACTTTGTCTAAGAGCTCAGATTTTGGGATATCGCCGTGATCTGTTGCTTGAGATCATTTACCTCCTGGGTTTCAGACCCATGAGGTTTTTGGCCAGTAAGATGATGATCTTGGTGAGCTCTTTGTAGTCATAACTCTTGCTTGAGTGATGAGTCAGTAGTACTCTTCCCTCGTTGTCCAGTTGCTTTCGGCTCTGGTGCAGTAGGTTGTCGGCAGCCCTGGGTAGAAGGGTGTTCCTCACAACACCTGGCCAGTCCTTTTGGTCTGCCGTCTGGGCAGTTAGACTGAGCATCTGCAACATTTTGGCAAACTCGTGTTGAGAGTAAGGGCTAGAGACTAATAAAAGATCAAACAGAATGTGGAGCTAGGTTTTACAGCTAGGTTTTGCCAGGTGTGGTTAGCTGGTGAAGTATTCTGTTGCTATCTTAGCTGTGGATGGCAGAATGCTAAGATAGGTTTGGGTCAGCATATGTTTCCTGAAAGGGGCTGTAGGATCTCTGTTTCGAACAGACCCAAATTAACTATGGATTCACCAAGTGAACTATTGAACAGACATTCCAGAAGAATCAAGGTTCCCCCTCCTAACTGTTTGCGAGTCGTAAAACTGATACATGGTTAGCGCCCAATTGTTTCGAGCAGATCCTGTCCCACTCTGCTTATCTTCTCAAGAGACGTCGAAAGCAGTGATAGACTTAATCCAATCAAAAGAAGAAGACAACCCCTCGTTTTAGAACATGTCAGCACAAATGGTTGATTGTCCCCTGCTGACCAAGCTTCGCTCACACCCATGTACAACACAGGAAGAGAGTGATTTAGCAAACAAGCTCCAGGCCTGCAAAAACAACGGATCTAAGGAACAGTGATAACGTTTAACTCGGGCAGCAGATGGCCCATGATACCCATGACCAGCTTCAGCATAAATTGATAATCGAATCAACAATTTTGAAGCAGAGTTTGTTACTGTATTTTCTATTGTGGCATGCCAGCGTGTTGAATGAATGTAGTGAAACTCGAGTTGTTGTTTAAAGAAGTGAACTGCAGTAAAACATTTAAAGAAGTGAGCGCGTTCCTTGTTTTCCTTTCTTTTAAAAGGCCTTCATAGTTTGATTTGTTGGTGCGTGTCCCACTTCCAGTCAGGCTATGCATCTCTCGGGTTTGAGACCATTAACTTAGCTAATTAATGCTCTCTTGCCATTTTATTCACTAAAAACTAGTGAACTTAGAACGCGGCGCTCAGAGAGAGTGTCCGAACGTTATTTTGTGGGAGAATTGTGAAATCTTGATCAAGTAGAATTGTGGTTAAATCCACTTGTGTTTTTGTCTGTCTAAATAGGCTAACACAAAGTGCTTAGATCCGCCGAGATCTACAATAACGTTATTGTATTAATTGCAGTAAATCTGTAGATTAATTTACCTCACTCTAACGAGTTGAGATTGTTCAGCGATATAAGATAAGAACCTCAATAGTGCTTTTTGGTTGTTCAGTGTGAGATGCGTTGACATCTCCTGTGATGTACTTAAACTGTGTATAACATAGACTGTGTATAGCACATGCTAGCTTATTGCAGGGTACGTCGCCATAGTAACAGCCGTAACCTGGAAGTTCTGAGAAACTAAAGTGCGCAGGCGCAGTCTGCCAGCGCCATATTGAGCCGTTTGTAAACAAAAGCCTAGCATAAGCTAAGCTAACTGAAGCTAACGCATTTGCATTGAAACCTATGTAAAGCTAGTAGCATTGAAGGCTAGCGGTTAGCACATAGCATTTTGCGGTCTTAAATGCGGTGTGTTTTGCAGTGTTTGAGGTGTTGAATTGACTTAACCAGTTACATCTGAACTTTAACTCTTTTTCTACCTAATTTTTCTCCTTTTTTCATCCTATCGCTCTTCTCCTCTCCTCCCATTGAAAAGAACGTTGACAAACGCAAACTTAATAAACCTTGCGGTACATGATCATAGTTGGTTTTTAATCAAGTTTATTTAAGGTTCTCCCTTCGGCTTGTTTACTATATCAGGTTAAATGCTGTTGATTTATACTAGCAATTAATCCTGGTTCTCGATCTAATTACTTTAATAATACTTATTGATTCATTCAATTATAACTGCTCTTATCGATTTTGATGACATCAGGGAATATTGATCATTTTCTATCATTTTGATTTGGAGCTTTAATTTAATTTCATAATTAATTACGGTCTCTGCCTCCACATCGTAATAATACTCATTAAGTAATTTAATGGTAATAACTCCTATAATTCTAATGGCATCATCATTAAGTTTAATCTTTAATTGTCATTACTGATTTGAAATTTTAATTTCATTTCATAATTAATTACTGTTTCTGCATTCATATTGCAATAATAATTACTGATGAATTTAATTGGTATTGCTCTTATAATTTTAATGACTACATCATTGGTTTTTAATCATTAAATATCATTACTGAGTTGAAATTTTAATTTCATTAATAGTTAATACGGGTTTGGACTTCCCCACTTCAATGATACAGTTGATTAATGTAATTATAATTGCTCGTATCAATTTTAATGATTACATCATTCGATTTTAATCATTAAATTAAGCGTTAGCGTTAGTTCTGGCAGGTCACGTGAGTCAAGCTTGCATCAGCTGATTCTCAGCTGATCACATCTACCTATAGGAATACGACACCTATCGCGGCATTCCTATATAAGCTCTATTCAGTATTATTCAGCTGCTTTTCAGCTTGCTCAGGAGCAAATTACCCTCCTCCATCCCCAGCTCCTCCTTTCGCCACAGTCAGGACTTGGCTTTCTGATATTCCTTGCAAATCATATTCCTTTATCTTGAATAAAGTGTTACACTTAAATATCAAGTACATTAATGATATCTGCCTTGTTCTGTTCTGTTAACCCTAGGGGGGCTATTATTGCTGCTCTCCCTGCTCATTCATGACAGGCTGCATGGATGGGCAGGGAGTTTTTTGCCCATAACAGAACCATACCGCCAAACCAAACTTTATGCTAAGTATCTATGATTTTGACGATAGTGGTCCTGACAGAACTGTCATTACGGATTAGAAATTTTAATTTCATTTGCAATTAAGTTCTTTTTCTACCTGTTAGGCCTTCTTTTCCCTCTCCTTCAGTTATTTAATTAACTCAGCTACATTTTCATAGGTTTTCCCTTGCTTAAGCCTGTTAGTAAATAGAGCTCCCCCTAGTGCTTGGTCGGTGAAGTGACGGTTGTCGCCACAGCGGGTCACAGTGAGTGAAATCACCTGTTCTGACGTAACCTGGTGCTGGCTGGGGGTGAAACTGGATACCTCCGTCCTAGTATTGTAAGTGAAGTCACGCAGCGAGGCATCAGCAATCGTGCACGCTGGAGGAGTCGTCAACAAAGGCTAACTGGGCGAAGGTTTGGATATACCACCCTGTTTGGCTATTGACGAGGTACGTCAGACTATGGGTCTGCGCTGACGGATAGCTCCAGGGCTTAGCCCCATTCTCTTTTCAGGCCAGTTAGTCGTTGACGCGCCTCACCCGAGTGTTGCCCGGTTGTGCTAAAAGCCGTAGCTGTTTGAGAGGCTCACTGCAGTATGTGGGGACAGAGTGTCCGGTGACCTTACAGGAGCTCACTTGGCGCGCTAAGGCAGTGAGCCCTGCCACTGGACTCCACTGGACCAATTTAACTCACCACCAAGCCTAGTTTATGAGCACTGGCCCATCCAGTTAGTAAAACCCCAAAACGAGAATTAGGGTTTTCCTCAATACTTAAGTCAGTTAGTTTTTTATCCTGCTAACACAGCAAAACCAACCCCCAAGATGTATCGACTCAACAGCGCCACCACCCTGTCATTTTTCCTAACATTGGGAGCAAAACTTCTCTCTCCTTCTTCTTCTCTCTCTCTCAGCTGTCTTCTTCTGATTTGACTACTGCTGCTGTTTTGGGGATCGCACCTCTGAGAATTATAAAAGCACAGAACTTTAGAAACATTTAACAAATATTTGTGAAACTTGAACACTTCGTTTCAAAATTAAAGTGGAAGCAGCCAATTATTATTCTGTTCCTTGCTCTATTTGTTATTCTTCTTTTCTCCCTCTGTTCTCTAGCTGTGCTACCTGTGTGTGCTTACTAATTTCCCCCGCAGAGACTACAAATTAGAAGCATGCCCACCAGAGAATCACAGTTGCTGAGAATCACATTCACCTGCCCATTACACACTCAACGTCAACCCACACTTGACATTGCACACTTACACCTCTGTTTTGCCTTGTTTGTTTTGTTTTCTCCTCTTCAATGTCTGTGTCATTGGCCACTGGGAAGACCTCGAGACCTGGCAAAGTGTTGCAACAGACAGCCTCCTACCTAAGTCTTCTGAAACACTGAGGCATCAGACACAGGACCAGCTGGATGACAACATGACAAGCCTTATGAGGCAAGACCCAAGTCAGAGCTACAGTCACAAAGAACTTGCCAAGATCACTGGCTCCTTAAGCCACACACTCATCGCCACCCTCAAGCTGAGCGACAGGCACGCCACCCATATCCAGCAGGAGCTGACACGCGCACAGCGACGCATCGAGCAGCTAGAACTGGAGGCTCAGGAACGACGGGAAGGGCCTGATGAAGTGGAACAAGGCGCCGAGGAGGAGATCACTAGGCTAAAAGAGACCCTAGCAGCTACTACCCAAGAAATGGAACAAGGCAAGTCAGACTACGCTGATCTCTCCAACAAGCAGACAATATGCAGAACAGCTCCTGGAAAAGGCAAAGGCCGACTTCAGAGACAAGAACAGCAGAATTAAAGCCCTTGAAACTCACCTGGATGAGTCGAGAAATGAGATCAGCTACCTAACACGACAAGTGGACTACATCAAAGAGGAGTACGACAGCATCAGAGAGGAACTCAGACATGCCTACGAGCTGCGCCCTGAGCCAACAAGGAGACGACGGGCACCAGTCTCACCCCTGCCGAGCAGGACCGGGTCCCCTGTTCCTGGACTGACACGTGATCGAAATGGGGAGGGGGCAGTGCTGAAACATTCACCAGCTCCCTCTGAAGAACTTTACCTCACGATAAAGCTAAAAGAACCTGCTCCAGCCAGCCACAGATCATCGCATGGCTTGGACCTCAAAGACCTCGACAAGCTCGGCAGGAACATTGGCAAATTCACCCCAAGTGTGCCAGGTAGCCAGAATGTCCAAGCTTATCTGCAAGATATCGATTCTCACTTGGAAATGAGACCCAATGTCACTGACAAAGACAGACTCTATTTGCTCCAAACAACATTCAGCCCTGAAGTGCGCAGCTTCCTGGACCGGCAGCCTGCTCACACAATGAACCTGACATGGAAGATGATCTGAACTTCAAAACTCTTCATTCAAAACTCTTTCAAAACCTTCATCCTGGGGTAAGCCAACATCTTGGTGTCCTTGCATATCCGCGAACAATGAGTGCTCAACAGTTGCGAGACTTGGCGCACAAAGCCTACGGCAAACAAAAAATGGCCTCAGAAAAGGGCGCCAAATCCACAGCAGTTCTTGACTTCAACACTCAAAGTCAAGGGCTGGCTCTTGAGGGCACCCAACATCAAGACCATGCCTAGCCGCCACTCAAAGAGTGGGATGCACCCTCGTCCCACAGAAAACAGGACTCCCACACTGGTAACTGATCTAAACAGAGGAACAACCGCTGGGATGGACCGCGTGGACGTCAACACTCACCTAGACGTCACTGGGAGAAATCATGGCACCAATCCTGACCTCATGAGAATCAATGGGAGAGATCATGGAATCAGCCAAACTCATTTGGAAACACAAGAGGAAAAGGCTTGTGGGAATCCAACGGAACCTCCAAGGGAAAACGACAAACACACCCTGGAGCCACCAGTCCAAGGAATCGACGAAAGAATTCACAAAGATTCCAAGCTGACCGAGCTCAAACTGAATCCACACAAGAACAAAAGACATCACCGTGTTTTGACTCACAAGAGCTGATGAAGATGATGATGAAAGAGTTCTTCCAACGAAAGGAGGAGTATCGGAAGCGGGAAAAGAAAGAGAAACCAGATTCAGCCTGACTAGCAGTCAGACGAGAAGGCAGCGACCACCTGACCCAACAGACCACAGAGAACAGCACTTCCTCACCTCACTCTCAGAGAACCGTAACCTCCATAACTTCAGACGGACAAGAAATCCTACCTGAACAACCCGCAAAACAGTCAGAAACTGACCCAACACCTGATGCGTCCCTCCGAAGTACACCAGATCAGTCCTGACATCCTACCTGTCTCATCCCAAACTCCAATCCTTAATCCTCAACTCTTGGGCGACCACATTGAGAAAGGTATAGCAAGAAAGTTTTACTTCTCCATCATCATCAAACGCCACATCAAAGTCGAAGCCCTTCTCGACACAGGAGCCGACATCACCCTAATGTCGACTTAACTCCTTGAAGAAGTCCAAGAAAGAACAAAGAGTGCTAACGGACCCCTCAAACTTCAAAGGTGCGAGCTGAACCTTAAAGCATATTCCCACACAGGCCTACAACTAAAACATGTGGCCCCAATTCACCTAACTGTGGGACCGATGGACCTCGTTCACCCAGTATACATCTCACCACTCAACACATATCCACTCCGCATTGGAAAAGACCTGCTTAATCGCTTTGAACCCTTAATAAACTTCAAGCAGCTAAAGATATGGACGCAAGTCCGGGAACCTCTGCCCTTCAAGTCAGTAGACTCCAACGAGTCGCAGTGTCAAGCCACAGACACCGCTGCCAACTCACTGACTGATAATGCAATGTCAAAGCCAGGGCCAAGCTCAACTCCAAGTAGCAAGAACCTGGACCCTTTCCTCTGCTCACTGCAGGCGCCTGACTCAGACTCAGGCCCCCTTCGAATCATGACTGCCATAAATGTCCACGACACATCAGTGTCCGATGCAGCACTAGCCTTGTGGGCGGAGAACTCCGCTATCAGCCTGAAGCTTTTCAGAGCATTGAAGCAAAGACAGCAGAGCCTCCCATACGTCTCAAAACAAAGCCGCTTCCCTCTCAGTCCCTGGTCGACAACCATGGCTACCTCCAAGATCATCTGCGCTGTGGACATACGATGGAACAACAGACACCTGAGTCACTACTTTCTTCTTTGTCCCCAACCTACCACATGACATCTACATTGGAGCGGACATCATGGTCCGGCTCAATGCCTGTGTGGGCATCATGAACGACGTCATATGAGCTCCCCTGTCGCACCAACTGACCACTGCAGTCAACCTCAAGAACCTTCGAACTGGTCAAACAATGCCAGATGTATGCGCCATGATCAATGAGCAAGAAGCTACAATACCTGCCTACAGTAAGAGTGTCAGTGTCCGCCTCAACATGCGACCTGGCCAAACTCTCAACAGTAAGCTAGGCTTCTTCCAACCTTCCAGGACCTGCCTAAGACTAGGACTGAACTTGGAAGCCAAATCTCTCATTGAACCAAGTACAAGGACTCCTTCGCAAAGGACTCCCTGGATTGTGGCCTGACCGATATCCACACGGTATGCATCCCGACAAGCCCAAATGCACCACCCACATTTGTGCGGCAGTACAAGATTCCAATAGCGTCATATGAGCCAGTGCAAGAAATCATAGACTCCATGTTGGTAAAGGGGGTCATCCGCCCCTGTAACAGCACGTAGTCTGCCCCGATATGGCCAGTTCTAAAGCCCAACGGCAAATGGCGGCCCACCATTGACTATCGCAAATTAAACCAGCAAGTACCCTTATCGCGATGGCCTATGACTCAGTTGGACCAAGAGATTCCCAAAATCAAAGGCTCAATGTTCCTTTCCACGCTGGACATCGCCTCAGGATTTTGGACAATCCCCGTCCACCCTGATGACCAACACAAGCTGGCATTCACCTTTGGCAATCGACAATACACCTTCACACGGTGCCCTGTTGGCTTCACACGGTGCCCTGGTGTTGAACTCACCAGCAGAATTCAACATCTTCCTGAACAAAGCATGCCCTGATGCCAGAACGAGAAGGCCCTCTACAAAGGACAATGGTGTAAAACCAAAGTGAACTATGCCGGCCTGCTCGTTCGACGAGACAGCATCGAACCACAGTCCAGCCGCACCCAAGCAATCCAAAACATAAGGACACCCACTAACATTTCTGAGCTGCGAAGCTTTCTGGGAGTGTGCAATTACTAAAAGACAGTTCATTGAAAACTACACTGACATCACACGACCACTAACTTCCCTCCTGAGAAAGGACGAGCCCTTCGTTTGGTCGGAAGCCCAGTAAGCGAGCTCAAACAACGTCTGTGCTCTGCCCCGTGCCTGGCCTACCCAGACCCAGGAAAGGAATTCTATCTGGACGCTGGATTCTCCAATCACTGCCTCAGCGCAGGACTGTACCAGCTCCTCGACAAAGACAAGCGAGTGGTTGCTTACGCCAGCAAAACGCTGCTTCCCCCAGAATGCAAGTACTCATACTGCGAAAAAGCTTTGCTTTGCACTGTGTGGGCCATCCAGCGTTTCTCCAACTACATTGAAGCTCAGAAGGTTATCATTGAAACATGTCACCAGCCAGTCACCTTCCTCAACAGCCAACGAATCAGGGATGTCGTGGTAACCAACGCATAGCTACCTGGATAATGATGCTCCAAGGACGGTAAGTCGAGGCAAGATATGCCCAAAACCACAAATCATCTCTAGGACACGGGCTAGCAGCCTGCCAGAACTGTTCAACGGACACGCTGCACACAGCAGCAGAACCCAAAGAACCTTCACAGCTGCAGCTGACAAACCACAGGTACTTCGAGGAGAATGTGTGTGAAGGGGTGCCCTCAGCATATGTCGATGGCTGCTCCTACAATCAACAGGGCAACTTGAAAGCTGGAGCGGGAGTGGTCTGGCTCAACAACGACCCTTACCCACCGCAACAATTCAAATTAGGCCCTCACTCATCGCAATATGCAGTAATAGTGGCCATTCTCATCACCCTACAATTTGCTGCATCCCACAACATCAAAGAACTCCTCATCTGTACCGACTCGAACTACGCCCGTCTAAGCTTCACATGCCATCTAGCTGGATGGTAACAGAATAGATTCAAGACAGCTAACAACAAGCCTGTCAAACATCAGGTACTCTTCCAAGCATCAGTGGCAGCCATAACCCACCACCAGCACACCACTGGCGTGCAAAACCCCGCCTCCTCCCTTGTTGAACTCTCGCCTCAATTCACCGCTGATGATCTCCTCACCCTCCAAGCTTAGGATCCGACACTGCAAACTATTGCAGCTCACCTTTCAGACCCATTAACTCATCCCATTTCCACCTCTGACCTAGCTACTTCCTATGCGCTCAAGCAAGTAGCATACTAGCCTGGCATGCAGCAAGACATGGCGGAGTACCTAAAAGGATGCCTGGTGTGTTGCCAGTTCCAACCGGCAAATCCAAACCACCGAGCACCACTGCAACGGAAAGGAATGACCTTCCCATGGTCGGATCTCCAAATAGATTGGGTAGGACCCCTACCACGGTCAACACGGGGTAACAAATACTTCCTCACCGTGGTTTGCGAATTCACAAAGTGGGTAGAGTGTCTCCCAGCTCCCAACGATACAGCAGAAACAACAGCCTGCCTTTTGATGAACCACATCTTCTCAAGGTTCGGACTGCCCTTAAGGGTCAACTCTGACCAAGGAACCCACTTCACCGCCGAAGTCATGAAGGAAGTGTGGAAACTCTCGGACTGCCTTTAAGTCAAGTCAAGTCACCTTTATTTATATAGCGCTTTTAACAATACAGATTGTGCCAAAGCAAATGAACAGCATTAATTAGGAAAATATTGTGTAAATAATGCAAAATGACAATAGTAAACACTCAATTTTCAGTTAAAGGCAGTTCATCATTGAATTCAGTGATG
>NW_015549613.1:110264-110535 GCF_001515605.1 Sinocyclocheilus anshuiensis
TCATTTGCAATCAAGTCAACGATATCGCTGGAAATGAAGTGTCCCCAACTAAGCAAGCCAGAGGCGACAACGGCAAGGAACCAAAACTACATCAGTGACAGAATGGAGAAAAAACCTTGGGAGAAACCAGGCTCAGTCGGGGGCCAGTTATCCTCTGGCCGGACGAAACCAGCAGTTCAATTCCGTTCGAAATGATGACGGGGCAACAAATGACACTACCGTTACACCTGCTGTACCAACCTGGTGACCTGAACCTCGTCACCGCCTATAC
>NW_015549613.1:110611-116273 GCF_001515605.1 Sinocyclocheilus anshuiensis
TCCATATAAGCCATCACCCAATTTCCTCAGGTCAAGTGGAACGAACCAACAGGACAGTGGTCAGCATGTTGAAGAAGTATGTGTCCGCCAATCAAAAGGATTGGGATATTAAGCTTCCTCTGGTACTGATGGCCGTCAGGGCCACCCCTCACCGGTCTACCGGAGTACCCCCGTTCGAGATGATGACGGGGCGACAAATGACACTACCGTTATACCTGCTGTACCAACCTGGTGACATGAACCTTGTCACCGCCTATACCACTCACCAGTACCTGGAAGAGTTGCATCAACACCTGAGAACAACTTTCGCCTTCGTGCAACAACAACTCCAAAGTGCGGAAGGTCGAAAAGCCTACTACGACCAAAAGGCCTCTCACCAGAAGCTCAACATCGGAGACAAAGTGTGGTACTACAGCTTCACCCAACCAAGGCAGAACGCTCCCCATCCTCATTTCTAATTTTTGTCAAAGAAATTCCTACCTCACTGGACAGGACCCCACGAAATTGTGGACAAGCTCTCACCTGTTGCCTACCAAATCAAAATCAGACAAGGGCGCAGCGAGCCAGTCCTTCGATGGGTCCATCGAAACCAGATAAAGAGGCACCAGGGCTCCAACCGACAGGAAAAGGGGGAAGATCAAACCAACTGGAGATTGTGGACAAGCTCTCACCTGTTGCCTATCGAATCAAAATCGGACAAGGGCGCAGCGAGCCAGTCCTTCGATGGGTCCATCGAAACCAGATAAAGAGGCACCAGGGCTCCAACCGACAGGAAAAGGGGGAAGACCAAACCAACTGACACAGACCGACAGTCCCATACTCTACACCACACTTAACATAATTTCTGTCATTCTAGGAAAACCATCTAGCTACCTTTCTTAAACACAACACCTACACACTCTCCTCCGCCGCACTGCTAGGACCAACCTCTAGTAGAGGGGAGTTGCTCCACACATGTGACACTCGTTTTGCTGTCTCACCTCATTCGGTGTCCTTGTGTCTCTTTGTGCTTTTCCTTTTTCCTCTCTCACTATCATTTCCTTTCCCCTCTAGTCACCTCATCAGGGAATTCCCTTAACTGCTCTTTAAATACAGGTCCCGAAATTAGGATTGACTCCTTTCACCAAAATTGTCGTAAATCATTGTGAAAAGCCGTTGCCAACCGATCGAGGCGACCCCGCCAAACCATGATCTTCGCTGCTAATTGTTCTTTCTTTTCTGTTCTGTTACCAGAGAGATGTTCGGACTCGCCATTTTGATCCTCTGCATAATTGGGGTTATGCCCCAGCCAGAAGTTGCGTCGCCAGGACCAGCGTCGGGGATCGCACTCCGTGAACAACTGGGATTATTGATAACAAACTGCAAAACCTACACCCAAAAGGTGTACGCCCGACTTGATCCCCTTGATGTTTTCAGAGCTCACTACACCCTCTCAGCCTCTCAAACCACTTGGGCCGGCACCCGTTGGACTCGAGAAGTCCTCGCCCACGCCCAGGCAGATGTGAACCACATGCTGCACCCATTACAGAAAATGACTGTAACCCAGGCTGTATTAAGCAGGTACAACCGGCGTCCCAAACGATTTTTGGGTGCCCTGCTGGGGGCTGCTGCGGCTGTAGGAACTCTGTTTAACATTGGCATGAATACCGCTAATGCCGTGAATCTTGCCACCGTGAGGCGGCATGTGGGCGAAATCCAGGCTGAAATGCCTGAGATACGACAGCAGCTCTTAGTCCAGAGCCACGCCTTACAGACCTTCGGGAAGTCGCTGAATGGCACCATCACAATTCTAAATACCCATAGCACCCTTTTAAACCAAACCATCAAATCCATCAACAAACTATTTTCGGTCGTACAAAACGATTGAGCTCAAATACAACTCCTAACTACCTTCATGGCCGACATGCTACGAGAAGTAAGCTCCTCGATTGATAACTTAGCCATGGGTAGGATTCCACACTACTTGATCCAGAATTAGAAGAAAGGATCAAGGAGGAAGGAACGCAACTTATTGATCTGACTCCTGTTGATACAGCCTTAGAAGCTATTGCTCGCCTTCCGCCCGCTGGCGCCAATCATTCGATCTTGGTCTGCCGCTGACACAGCGCTTTGCATTTCTACTATTGTAGGATATGTTGTGACTCTGACACTTGCCTTCCTCCTCCACAAGTGAGTGAATGCCGTCCAAGAGTCTTTCAACAAGTGCACGTCCGGCGTCCCGCACATGTTTCGACGTGATAAAACTGACCAAGAACCTGAACCTGAGAACTCAACAAACCTGATTGAGATTACGCCTGACCGCCTAGTCGAACCTCTGACAATTAGAGCAATCAAAATGACCCAATTTTAGATAATCCTAAACAATGCACCCCTACGTCATCTCAAGTGTGCCTAACCCAGTTATCCCAAATTACCTAAGCCCTGCACCAGGATTCAGTTAGTGATGGAGATGTAGTTTGTGTCTTGGTTGTGCCTGTTCTCTCTCTCTGCCTCTTGTTCCAGTGCCCGCCGATGTTCGCACCGGGAACATCACCGAGCCAAAGGGGGATGTGTAGGATCTCTGTCTCGAACAGACCCAAATAAACTATGGATTCACCACGTGAACTATTGAACAGACATTCCAGAAGAGTCAAGGTTCCCCCTCCTAACTGTTTGCGAGTCGTAAAACTGATACATGGTCAGCCCGGGGTGCCCGATTGTCTCGAGCAGTTCCTGTCCCACTCTGCTTATCTTCTCAAGAACTGTCGAAAGCAGTGATAGACTTAATCCAATCAAAAGAAGAAGACAACCCCTCTTGTTTTAGAACAGGTCAGCACAAATGGTTGATTGTCCCCTGCTGACCAAGCTTCACTCACACCTATGTACAACACAGGAAGAGAGTAATTTTGCAAACAAGCTCCAGGCCTGCAAAAACAACGGATCTAAGGAACAGTGATAACGTTTAACTCGGGCAACAGATGGCCCATGATACTGTAGCGAATCAGCTCAAAGGGGAAATATTAATAATTAATCATAACTAGTTATAATTAATTATAAATATTTAGATCCGCTCTAAGTATTTACTTAACTTCTCAGGGTCAACTGTCTGTTAATTCTAAGAACGTTAATTTCCTGGTTAAGGGAAATAACTTTCTTACTGTACAATACTACACAGAGCATGTAGCATAAATCTGCATGATTAGGGATTCCAGTTATGCGCAAACAATGAACAACGTCAAGGGTGATACAAGTAAGACTTTATTAACTACATAAAGACTTAAACTAGTCTACCATACACATACACACACACACACACACACACACACACACACACACGCATACAGTTGGTATAGGAACAGGATTAAAGCTTAGGCAGTAAAGAGAAGGGTTACAGAGGATTTGTTAAATATAACTAACAAAATATATATTGTGTGTCTGATTGGTCCAGATGCTATAATACCCATGACCAGCTTCAGCATAAATTGATAATCGAATAAACAGAAGAGACGGATTTACATTGACATGTCCGAGCAGGAAGATCAGCATACCTAAACCGCGTGACTTTAGTGACCTCAGAAAATTCTTCCTTTCCTCCCTATTCCAGAAAACCGCGCTCTTTTGAAGACAAAGAAACACAGAAACTTACACAGATAAAAAAAGATTGCGTCAAAAGACAATCATTTAAAATATTGCCACTAGGGCAATTTTATCCACGAATAATGTGTTTTGTGCCCTTCTATGCGCAATGTGCTTATTGTAACCTATGGAGTATAATCAATGTTTTATAACCCCTTTCAGCAGATCGCCCACCATCACGCGATCGGGTCATCCAGAACCCAAACACTCCGTTGAAACTTCGTGACTGCCGAAATCTTCGAAGTCTAAAGCCAAGCAAAGAAACTTTCAGAAGAACTTCAAACATCACTCTCCGTACCTAAGGCAACCGACTTCCGAAGCTCCTATGTCACAAGGCAAACCTCCATTCACCACGAGGGCTGACGTCATCCAAACGACAGATCGCAACCAATCAGAGGCGCTGGGATTCCCTGGGACAAGCCACCGAGGAAGCCCCGCTCAGCTTTCACCAAAACGCAAGTAACAAACAAAGCTTCATCTCTTGCTGAACTGGTGCGAATTGATAATAAGCAGTAAAGATAAGACAAATCTCTGTTCTGTGATTCTCTCAGGTTGCGATCTAAGAACTAGTAACAAATACTAGACTTTTGGGACTTCATGCAAACTCCGTAAACTCTCATCTTCATTGAATATGCGTGTGTGTGTTTTCATTAGTTTAGTTTAATGTATTAGAGTAGCTCCAATAAATTTATGTTTCATTATAAAGACTCATGGTGTGGTGTTGTGTATTTTAAAGTTAAAACATTGCCCAGATCTTGCTACCTAGCTCGTAGCTTATAAATTATCACTAGCATGTATTAACCTGCGGCCAAGGGTTAATACGAATATCCAAATTAAGATATACTGATGTTAACATCTTGTTGGACGAACAGTTGATAAAGTGTAAACTATCAAATTTGGAATCAGTTCAATCGGGTTGATTTTGAATCTTCAGATTCGATTCCCTCCGAAAACCTGAGCTAAAAAAAAAATTCCTTACAGGGCATAAGCAGAGTTCTGATTGATGACTTAAGACTGTTCGTATTGTCAAGTTATCACTCAGAACTTACTGATGGTTCACAACAGGCGCGATCTCTGAGGAAGTGAAGTAAAGGAGGGAAAAGGAAGAGGAGAGCATTCTTATTCAGATTATGCTTATTACTTGGTCCTCAGGACTATAGTTATGCCCAAGTATTTGTGTAGATGACTTGTGTAACAGGGTCATAAAATTAGAGCACTTGTTGAAAATAAACAAATCAAAAATAAAAGTGTCTCTGGTTCTTTTGAGGTTCAGAGAGAACATCAAACCAAAGTTGAACAAAAGGGGGTATAAAATGTAAATGTATTTAAAATTAGCTGACTGCTATTATTAAAACAGGGTAAATAATATGATATTAGGAACAATCAGTAACACTAGTGATTAACTGTAAGATTTGTGTTGGGCAACACACCATGGTTGGTCACAGCTGCTGCGTGTTCAACTCCCATGCCTAGACCATACCATGTGTGTGCCCTGCCCTCTGTAGCGTGTTATTCACTATGCTACTAAAAAACCCCAATAACTTAATAATTCTTCTCTAGATAAACAGTTAAAATGTAATTAAATTTAGATTTCATTAACATTAACTAGTAACTGAGCAATAGCGTTCAGGAAGGATACATCTAAGATTGTTACATTAACTGAGAAGAATTGAAGATGGGGAAACAGAATAAAGAAAGTGAAAAATCAGAAACCAGGGATTAGGTTGTTCAAATTACTTCACACTGCATACACACATGCTGTATTTAAAAGCTTCAATTAAAGGATGCTAACCCCTAATTGTTAAATCTATTCGGTAGCTTAGCCTAAGATGAAATGACGTGTTAAGGTGGTTTGTTTAAAATATGGCGCCACCAGGTGACGCGTATGCTATGTGGCGTTAGCACTTCCTGTGACAAGTCATTGTCATGGTAACCAATGCATGCCAGTGCAATTCCAGCAGTTTAGTGTCTGCCTATTTCAAAGAAGTTGCCCACAGTTTTAAAACGTGGTGCTTTCAGTCCTTCAAGACTTGTTGCATTAAATAAG
>NW_015549613.1:116427-116885 GCF_001515605.1 Sinocyclocheilus anshuiensis
CATCCGAAGCACACGGACAGAAAGCGGCTGTCACAGCATGCGAGTACTAAACTAAGTTCTCATTCACACACGAGTTTACGTTAAAAACACACATGAGTAACAAAAACAGTCGATTATGTCTGTGAAGATAAACAGCGGGGAAATAAATCGCATGTGTATATTAGATCTGTGTGGCAGCAGCAATATACAGTAAATAAATCAATAAATCCTCTGCTCTGTTGCCTCCTCTGAGGCTGGGACTCTAAATAGTGTTCTGTACTCGTCTGTGTAGCCAAAGACAGAACAGTTAGCATGCTTTGCTCAAACTTTCGCCGTGACATTAGAGCTGGTACACCGTTGTCGCTTGTAAAATCAAAATGACGGCACCATGGGTGGAAACTTACAGATTAAGGGGCGGTAATATTATAATGAAATCCCTTTGCCACGTCACCAAGGGAGCGAAATCAGACGTGCTCGTT
>NW_015549613.1:116989-119701 GCF_001515605.1 Sinocyclocheilus anshuiensis
GCTCCTTTTCTCAGATGCTTGCAGAAAAAGGCTTACCAAAACAAAGTTACTGGGTTAATCTTTTTCACGTTTCCTTAGTTGGTAGATGCACCGAGGACCTGAATATAGCACTTAAAATCTGGAAAAGTCAGATAAATGCTTCAAGTAAAAGGATGCTAACCCCTAATTGTTAAAGCTATTTGGTATCTTAGCCTAAGATGAAATGATGCTAAGTTGTGTTAGCTTAGTAAGGTGGTGGTTAAGGTGGTTTGTTTACAATATAGCACCACCAGGGGATGCGTGTGCTATGTGGAGTTACCACTTCCTGTGACAAGTCGTTGTCATGGTAACCAATGCATGCCAGTGCAATTCAAGCAGTTTAGTGTCTGCCTATTTCAAAGAAGTTGCCCACAGTTTTAAAACGTGGTGCTTTCAGTTCTTAAAGACTTGTTGCATTAAATAAGCACTTCTGTGAGTGCTTCTCTAATTTAACAATAAACTTCTTGCACTTGTTTAAAGAATAACAAAACAGGTTTACTGTAAGTTAAAGCCGGTTTAAACATATATTTCATTATGTGTGCCTCACACATGAATACTGAAGTACAGTATTACTGTTACGGTCTTTGGTAGATAAAACTCACGACGAGCAGAGAATCCACAAGAACAGTCTTTAATATAAATCCACTCATAAACGGACAGGAAAAACTCAGGCATAATCCCAGCAAATGTGCAACATGGACAATAACTGGCAAATGAAATGGGGAACACTCAGGGCTTAAGAACACAAGGACTAATGGGATAATTAACAATACACCAGGTGAACAGAATGACTAATTAAACAGACTAGGGAAAACTAGGTCACAACAAACTCAAAACACACAGACATGTACAGAATACAAATTATGTACATTGCACAAGTGCATAGTTTTACACTTTTCAACAGTAATGAGTACAAATGTTTGCAAATGCATAGTATCAACACAGTTTTGAATTAGATGCTGTTACTGTAACTACTTTTCACAATTTCATTCATGCCAGGTATGCAAATATGTCCACTCGACTACATAGTTTACTCATGACTTCATACACACACTATCAGTGAATAAGCATGAAATAAACTAATAACAGAAGTAAGGAATAAAGAATAACAAACACATATAATTAATAAAGTATAACATGAAACGCATACAACAGTACATATACTCTGTACTTCATTTCAGAATCACCAGCGTGCACGCTAATCGCGGCACATTTATGCTAACCATGTACTCGGAATTGATTGTTAACATTAAACAGAGTTTACGGACATAGCACTTATATGCATCTCGAAAAACAATTAATATAGAGAACAGTCTTTCTTATAAAGCTATTATAATAATGATGGTGTGCCTTTTGTACATTTTATACCTGTAAAGGATGATATGAAATGAATTGCATTCAAGCGATGCTTCTTCACCGATGCTTTATCAAGAATGAAGCATATCGCGAGAACTCCCTCTACAAATGCACGCACTGGCGCATACATTTTCGTTCACCCAATCACACACATCTATCTCCCGCTATGACAATATAACATATTAATCTGAAGCAATAACTCTTATGATAAACCCCAAAATAGTTGTAACATGTATTTTGATTAACACAGTAATTATAATAATTACAGAAGTCAAATATAAATCTGTAAATAATCCCTTAAAGGAGAAACACATGTAAATCAGAGAAATACATAAGAAAATGGATAGTGATAATTATGCAACATATCACAAGAAATATATACATATAAGAAGAATAAACTGATAATAATTATAATTATGATAATTATTCAGTATACCACACTGGCATAGGAAAAAGGGTTAAAGCTTAAGCAGTAAAGAGAAGAGAAATAAAGACATGAAGCTATGGTACAATTTGATATTCAGCAGATCTACAGCCTGAAAAAAACATCAGTTTTTTAGTTCAAACACACCTTTGTAAAAAGGTGCAAATGATACTTAATGTATCAATTAATAAGGCTAAGTTTGATACTTGCACATCTTGTCTGTCTGAAAGAGAGTCCTGATGCAAACTGAAGGCTGAAGTTGGTTGATGAAAAATAACCAGTTTGAGTCTGATGATCTTGAAGTGGAAAGACTAGGCCGAAGCCTGGCACAAGCTTAGGTTGGGTTCTTGAGAACTCTTAGCTCTGCATCTTGCCCTGGAGTTTCTGCATCAGAAAACTTCTCTGTTTAATTCTGATCTTGTGATCTTTTAAACTGTGAGGATGTCCCACCCTTCAGGAGGTGAGTGAGCCAATGAGAAAGTGTGCCTTCTGAGGGAAAGTTTATGACCCTTTGTCCTCAGGCATATGTTTTGCATATGGACTTTGATTGGATGTTGATGATGAAACAATTAAAGATTCTGGTAACACTAATATCTTCTATAGGTATCAGCATATAATATAAACTAACATTTAGACCATTAAAAATGCAGCCGAAAGATACCAAACATGGCATACCTGTGATCTCTGTTAACAATAGTATGCAACTCTAAAATGTTAATTTAAAAGAGTTCGTATCAATACATAAGCAAAACACTATAAGAGGAAAATGAATGAGATGGGGAAAATTGGGTACTTGTCCCTACATTTCTCAAGTGGTTATATCTAGAAGGAGATAGATATAATTAGGATGGACTGTATAGTACAAGGGTACATTTGTCTGTTTCAAAGTGAATTTAGAGTGAAAACTCTACATT
>NW_015549613.1:124590-129257 GCF_001515605.1 Sinocyclocheilus anshuiensis
TGGAAAAGTCAGATAAATGCTTCAAGTAAAAGGATGCTAACCCCTAATTGTTAAAGCTATTTGGTATCTTAGCCTAAGATGAAATGATGCTAAGTTGTGTTAGCTTAGTAAGGTGGTGGTTAAGGTGGTTTGTTTACAATATAGCACCACCAGGGGATGCGTGTGCTATGTGGAGTTACCACTTCCTGTGACAAGTCGTTGTCATGGTAACCAATGCATGCCAGTGCAATTCAAGCAGTTTAGTGTCTGCCTATTTCAAAGAAGTTGCCCACAGTTTTAAAACGTGGTGCTTTCAGTTCTTCAAGACTTGTTGCATTAAATAAGCACTTCTGTGAGTGCTTCTCTAATTTAACAATAAACTTCTTGCACTTGTTTAAAGAATAACAAAACAGGTTTACTGTAAGTTAAAGCCGGTTTAAACATATATTTCATTATGTGTGCCTCACACATGAATACTGAAGTACAGTATTACTGTTACGGTCTTTGGTAGATAAAACTCACGAAGAGCAGAGAATCCACAAGAACAGTCTTTAATATAAATCCACTCATAAACGGACAGGAAAAACTCAGGCATAATCCCAGCAAATGTGCAACATGGACAATAACTGGCAAATGAAATGGGGAACACTCAGGGCTTAAGAACACAAGGACTAATGGGATAATTAACAATACACCAGGTGAACAGAATGACTAATTAAACAGACTAGGGAAAACTAGGTCACAACAAACTCAAAACACACAGACATGTACAGAATACAAATTATGTACATTGCACAAGTGCATAGTTTTACACTTTTCAACAGTAATGAGTACAAATGTTTGCAAATGCATAGTATCAACACAGTTTTGAATTAGATGCTGTTACTGTAACTACTTTTCACAATTTCATTCATGCCAGGTATGCAAATATGTCCACTCGACTACATAGTTTACTCATGACTTCATACACACACTATCAGTGAATAAGCATGAAATAAACTAATAACAGAAGTAAGGAATAAAGAATAACAAACACATATAATGAATAAAGTATAACATGAAACGCATACAACAGTACATATACTCTGTACTTCATTTCAGAATCACCAGCGTGCACGCTAATCGCGGCACATTTATGCTAACCATGTACTCGGAATTGATTGTTAACATTAAACAGAGTTTACGGACATAGCACTTATATGCATCTCGAAAAACAATTAATATAGAGAACAGTCTTTCTTATAAAGCTATTATAATAATGATGGTGTGCCTTTTGTACATTTTATACCTGTAAAGGATGATATGAAATGAATTGCATTCAAGCGATGCTTCTTCACCGATGCTTTATCAAGAATGAAGCATATCGCGAGAACTCCCTCTACAAATGCACGCACTGGCGCATACATTTTCGTTCACCCAATCACACACATCTATCTCCCGCTATGACAATATAACATATTAATCTGAAGCAATAACTCTTATGATAAACCCCAAAATAGTTGTAACATGTATTTTGATTAACACAGTAATTATAATAATTACAGAAGTCAAATATAAATCTGTAAATAATCCCTTAAAGGAGAAACACATGTAAATCAGAGAAATACATAAGAAAATGGATAGTGATAATTATGCAACATATCACAAGAAATATATACATATAAGAAGAATAAACTGATAATAATTATAATTATGATAATTATTCAGTATACCACACTGGCATAGGAAAAAGGGTTAAAGCTTAAGCAGTAAAGAGAAGAGAAATAAAGACATGAAGCTATGGTACAATTTGATATTCAGCAGATCTACAGCCTGAAAAAAACATCAGTTTTTTAGTTCAAACACACCTTTGTAAAAAGGTGCAAATGATACTTAATGTATCAATTAATAAGGCTAAGTTTGATACTTGCACATCTTGTCTGTCTGAAAGAGAGTCCTGATGCAAACTGAAGGCTGAAGTTGGTTGATGAAAAATAACCAGTTTGAGTCTGATGATCTTGAAGTGGAAAGACTAGGCCGAAGCCTGGCACAAGCTTAGGTTGGGTTCTTGAGAACTCTTAGCTCTGCATCTTGCCCTGGAGTTTCTGCATCAGAAAACTTCTCTGTTTAATTCTGATCTTGTGATCTTTTAAACTGTGAGGATGTCCCACCCTTCAGGAGGTGAGTGAGCCAATGAGAAAGTGTGCCTTCTGAGGGAAAGTTTATGACCCTTTGTCCTCAGGCATATGTTTTGCATATGGACTTTGATTGGATGTTGATGATGAAACAATTAAAGATTCTGGTAACACTAATATCTTCTATAGGTATCAGCATATAATATAAACTAACATTTAGACCATTAAAAATGCAGCCGAAAGATACCAAACATGGCATACCTGTGATCTCTGTTAACAATAGTATGCAACTCTAAAATGTTAATTTAAAAGAGTTCGTATCAATACATAAGCAAAACACTATAAGAGGAAAATTATGAGATAGGGAAAATTGGGTACATGTCCCTACATTTCTCAAGTGGTTATATCTAGAAGGAGATAGATATAATTAGGATGGACTGTATAGTACAAGGGTACATTTGTCTGTTTCAAAGTGAATTTAGAGTGAAAACTCTACATTCCTTTGAGTTGTAAAACAATCTTATCTTGATGTGTGTCTTTGTTACCATGGTAACCAGAGGCCTGGTTCTCTCTACCACATGTTTTGCTTGTTGGGGAGGGGTATTGTCCACTATTTGTTAAATATAACAAATACTCAAGTGTCTGATTGGTCCAAATGCTACAGTGCTGTTGTGCTTATAGTTTTGATTTCTCCATGAGTGAGACAGGCTGCACGAGCCTCAACTGACGTGACCTTGATACTGTCAATAGGCCTACATTATCCGTTATTAGTCACCGTTTACACTGAAAGTAATAAAATCAGAATCATTCTCGGCAAAGTTTCGGTGCTGCCCTAGTTATTGTTTTCTCTTTCACTTGTCCCTTCACAAAATCCACTTGTCCCGGACAAGCAGACAAGCGGACAAGCGTTAATGTCGAGCCCTGGAATACTTTAAATAAGTGTTTAATGAATAGTGTTGTGCACTTTGTTTACAAGCCCACTGTTATTGAACTGTAAAGTGAAAATATTGTACATGATTTGTTTTGCATTCAGTTTTCAGTTAAAGATATTTCACAATATTAAAGTTGATATTGTAAGAATTACAGAACCTCAGATACTTTGATCTACTGAGACGGACAATACACACACAGTGCATTAACATACAGACATCTGTTTCCACATCTCACTGAGAGAAAATGCGGGAAAACGTATCGCACATATGCATTGGTTCCTCCTCATCCCCTTCCTTCCCCTCACCCATCCTTCCCTTCACTCAGCTCACTCAGAATGGTCAATAGTAGAATGTAATGTTCTGCATGAATGCAGGTGACATTTGCAATCATGTTTGGTATCATTTGAATTGTCTCAGGGCGTCTGGTACAGTGGTCTCATTCTTACAAGAAGTAAACTAAAAGGTTATACAGATCCTAAGAGTTTAGAGATATTTGGCTCACTATAGAGCGTGTGCCGTTTCCCAGGGTCTTCCATGTAAATTACCTTCTGTTCCCATTGAGGTGTAAACTACCCAGGTTTTGTTTTTAAAGGATTGCAGCAAAAGGGTCTGGACCTTCTGTAGCCAGAATGAGCCCGTGGTATGAAGTGTGTTCACACACTTCATACTATGTATTTTTCTAAAAGTCAGGTATGCATCTTACTCTTAGATTCATCTTTGAGAAATTTATATTTACCTGACTGATCATAAATTGTTACATTTGACTTACTCTGAAATTATTTTCTCAAGTAGATTAAGTGAAGGCGTATGTTTCTGCAAATCTGCGTCCAGGGTTAAGTGCATACTAGATCTCAGGTTAGATGGAGCATGGATCATTCCACCCATCTTCTATTGGTTAGTCAAAGATAGTTTCACCCCAAACACACTCGATTGGTCTGTACCAGAAATCTAGCTACGAATGACTGACTTGTAAATATGTCTGCATAATAATGTATGTTTTTAAATTAATGGAACAGTTTGTTAAACCTTTAGACAAAATAAAAATGGCTCATATAGTATGATATAATAGAATATGAAGCTCAAACTTTAGGAGAAAAAAAATATTTTATTTTATTTTTATATTCATTTAAGCAATTATATTCATTTAGTAACATAAATATATCTTACTGTAGGCTATATATTTAGAGTTTTATAATTCATTATCTTCTTGTCGATCCACCAATTCACATTTACAACTGCGTGTTTTCTGTGTAAAAATAAGGGTCGTTTTTGGCTTTGGTCTAAAGAGCAGAAGGTCTTATTGAAAATGCTAATTCATTCTCTGCCAGCAGGTGGCGCTTTTCGCCAGGAATATAGCCGTTTCCGCCATAACTGCAGTAGCTACACAAAGCAGCGCAGCACCTGACGTTGAAACTTGCAGCGCTCATATTTAATCAATTAAATAGCCTTTTGAAGTGTAAGCTATATCTCATTATACATGTAAATATACATGTAGATATATAATAATAATATGTAAATATATATATATGTGACGAGTGGGGGCGGGGCCGAGAGCCGTGGGAACGGAGCGAGTCCGGTGGAGTAATTGATAATGAGCGACACCTGCACCACTCACCGGTCTCGAGTCCCACGGAGGAGCTCT
>NW_015549613.1:129644-136579 GCF_001515605.1 Sinocyclocheilus anshuiensis
AAACAAAGCAGCGCAGCACCTGACTTTGAAACTTGCAGCGCTCATATTTAATCAATTAAATAGCCTTTTGAAGTGTAAGCTATATCTCATTATACATGTAAATATACGTTTACATGTATATTTAGTTTATTGTCACTGGAGCACCACCTGAGTCTTCTCCGCCCATTTCTACCAGTGATCAGTGTTTCCTTCCCGCGGTACTACCTGCACACACATCAATATCATCACTGGGCTGTAGGTTGCCAAGTTGAGGGAGAGCAACTTGCAAATGCAAATGGATTGCAATTTGAATGCGTCGATCGTGTGAGAAAGATGCATTTCATACAAGATCTGGCAACTGGACAACCTTGGAATTTGTTGTCGTGATTATTCATATAATGAGGTTTGGCCCATACAAATTACGGGAGTTTTACCGGAAGCGAATGTAGCAAATATATAAAATACGCCCAGTGGATTTTTTTTTTTTTTTAATAGATTAAAAATACGGGATAATATTTAAACGGGATGATAGCAGTATGATATCTCAAATGTCAGAATAATAGTAATAATTAGAGACAGACAACAACCAATTTGCCTTTCAACCTAAATTCAAGGTCATATTAAAATGGAGTCAGATTAGATAATAAAGTGGAGTCAGATTAGAATTGAACTTAAATTGAATAATTTTGCGTGCTGAAAATATTTTATGAGCATTTATTTCTGGTGTTTTCTTTTTATTTATACAGGACAGTATATAGAGCAAAGTGGGAGAGAGGGGAGGGGATGGCATCAGAAAGGACCTAGAGCTGGGACTCTTTCAAGGATCACCTGAAGCACAACCACGCTATATGCACAAGGCTGTTGGTTCTAACATTTTATCAGAATTTGAAGAAAAATTTCTACTTAAAATATTAAATGCATTTCATTCAAGGCAGGGTTTTTCCTGCATAAAGAAAGGTGACTGTCTCTGTCAAATTTAGTGCCGCCTCTGGCTGTTAAAAAGTCACATGCTCCTATACCCCTTTACCACTGACACGGTTTCTGTTGCAGGTTCCATTCTCAAACTGTTCAAAATTTTCACCGAAAGTTTCTATCCGGTGTTACAAAAACAAATCAGGTCGTGCCATATGTTTTCTTTCAGCAGACAAAGGAAGACGACACTAATAGTGTTTTCACATGTGAGGCGTGGTAAACTATACCATAGAGCTCCGATGACCTCTGGTGGTTATTGTTAAAATTACACCCTTCGTGAGAAATGCAATATTCATAGGTTTGAAGTATAATATTCAATATTAAAACAAATATTCATTATTTTGTTGGGTATTCTCGTTACCTTTAATATGTTATTTTATCCTTAAAATGTAAACATTTATCAAGCCAATATTAGAGAATATACCTTAAGGCGGGTCCGAGGTGTGATAAAAACTCGACATCCCCCACCTGGTGTTTTAAAAGTCGAGCGAGCTCTTTGTTCATTTAATTTCCTTTTTGTGGTTTGAATGAGTCGGTCTTCTTTCTGCGAACAATATGGAACGCCGAGGTAAGTGAAATTATATCTTTGAAAAAACAGCGCTACTCTGTTTCAATTATTGTTTATACGCTTTTAAAGTTTAGGATTAAATAGGTGATTAGACGTTTTTGAGCCACTCTGTTGATATTAAACTATTTTAAAGGGGTCATATGATGCTGCTAAAAAGAACATTATTTAGTGTATTTGGTGTAATGAAATGTGTTTATCTTAAATTTATAAAGAATATCTCTTTGGATTTGAGACTTTAGTCTTTGCAACTTTACAGATCTTCTTTATGCACCAAGAGCTTGTAACACTCCAAAGAGAAAGGAAAAATTGAAATTGCATCATATGACCCCTTTAATAGTTTTCATCTTTTAGGCTACACGGGGAAAAAACCCTTTCAGCCAAATTGATAAGTGTAAGTCTCTATCTCTTTTCTGATGTTTATATGTAGATTATTTTACTGCAGAAAATGATTTTGATTTTATTTGTTTTTATTTGTAGTGGCCGCCCAGCTGGTTGATGAACAAGACGGTAAAAAAAAAAAAAAAAAAAGTTTTTATAATTGAAAAAACTCAACTTGCCTTCGGGATTCGTTCCTCTATTGTCTTGCACGGAGGGTGACGGCATTAACGCAGAGCTACATGTTGGCTGCATTATGCTTGCTTAGTAATGCTATGTCACCATTGATCGTTTTAAATATCTACATCAGAAAATGATTTTGGTTTGATCTCTAGAGGATGTACAGCTGATTGAGGAACAAGTCTCACAAAATGGTACAAATATTCATCTTATACTTGTAGGGTATCAGAGCGACTCAGACAAATTAAGATTCGATCAGATTGGTGTTGAACAACCCAAAGAGCCGACTTCCACAAAGGTGCCCAAGACAACAGGATGTTCGTAAATCAGATCCTAGCGCCAGCCAGTCTGAAGCAAGCCTAACCAACCAACTCTTTCACAGAACAGCTTGCAACATTAAACAAAAGAAAACTTATTGACAATTCCAAGGAGATTGTTAATTTTGGGGCAAGTAACCAAGATTAATGGTCAAAGACACAGCATATCATGACCATCGCATGAGAAAAATCATTAGTAGAAACTGCTGTGGGTGGTTTCCCCCACCTAGAAGACAAAGACCAGACTGAGATTCCTTATGAGACCTTTTAACCTCTGGTCTTCACAGAACATGTCCTTATGTTCACAAAATGGCACAGAAACGGTCTTTTACAGATGTAGATGCACCAAAATGAACACAAAAAGACTTATAAACTAATATCAGTCCATTGCTTAACTCCATATCATGTGTTATAGAAATCATGTCCAAAATTATACTCTACAAGAGCAGGAAAATTCAGGACTGATGAGATGACATGTTGGTTTATGTATTGGGAGGAGAAACATACAACACCCCGAGCTAAGACATTGTCTAATTGGTCAAGACAAGATTTGGGATGTGTACAAAAGCGCAGTTTAAATACTCAGGACACCATCAAATTATGCCTCTCGCTTTTAGCCACTGCTTTTGGCCATGCTTTTTGCCCGTTAATTCATCGAGTGCCGTTCCAGCGTGCTTCGGCCTGCACGCCCGCTGCTACTTAGCCACGATGAGAAGAAAACCATCTAGTCTCATTACTTCTATTCTTTTACTTTAGTTTCTTTTCTTTTCCGTTGAGAGTTTCGTGTTCTGGGTTAAGTTTTGCAACGTGTCTCAGAGTTCACCTCGAGTCTGTGACTGCTTCAAAATTCAACCAGCCCACAACTCCACATCTTCAGCCAACACCCAACCACTGGCTTCCCAAGATGTCACTTCAACAACTACCGAACTTCCAGCCAATCAGCAACCTCGGGAAACCCCCTTTTCTGCAACTGACAACAAAGGGAACCCCCCTACACAGGCAACGCAAGTACCTCCAGATTCTAGCTGAACTGGCGCATTTAATATACATTTTAACCTCATTGAGGAACTCAATTCGAGGGTTAATTAAGTGATTGATGGTTGTTCAGGTCTATGCAATTGCACATATTGCTGTAAACTTGGGATTTCACATTTCCATTCTCTTAAACTCATTCTTTCCTCACTTTCTCTCTTCCTGCAACTTGTGTGAATGTGTGAGTGCGTGTGTTTATGTGTTAGACTAGTTTATATGTCTTAGATTTATCTAATAAAGCCTTATTTATATTAAAAAGAGAAGTGTATTGTGTTTTGTGCTTACGAGTTAATGTCTTAAACTGCCGATCTTGTTACTGTGCTAATAAATAGTGTTTTCACTATACTTTGGATATTAATATCCATTGCAGAATTGATGTTATACGGTTTGTTCAATTAATCGCTGGCCAACTCAGTGATCAGCCGTAAAACAGTGATTCTGTCCAAATTGCCTATAAAATCTTAAATGATACCCTTTGAGCTAAATTGACCTGTTTCCCTTAAATACTTAAAAAGTAAAACTTCTCTTGGCTTTGTACCTCATTCTCGTGTTTCTCTTTGTTTCCACGTGTGTGTGTGGTTGCTAAGCTACCGCTAAACACTGTGGATGCTGTTTTAAATAATTACAACAGAAATTATTTTGTCTTTATTTCTAGCGGATGTGCAGTTGATTGGTCAGGAGGACTTCCAAAATGGTAAAGTAAACGTTTTATACTTTAAAAAGTAAAACTTCTCTTAGCTTTGTATCTCATTTTGCGCGTGGGGCGTCCACGTGGTGCCTGGTGTGTGTTTGTGGTTGCTAAGCTACAGCTAAATACTGTGGTTGCTGATTAACTTTTTAACCGTACCTCTGCGTTAAATAATTACAACAGAAATGATTTTGTCTTTATTTATTTTTTTTTTTTCTAGATTTGCTTCAGTTAATAACCCAGCCAAATTTTATAGTGGACCTCACCCAGGAGGACTGGGAAAGCAATGACCAGAGCAGTGCTAACAATACACGAAATCCAGCACACAGTCCCTTTAGAAAGAAAAGAGCTATAGCGCAGGTAAATCCGGCACCGAGAGAAGAAGCACACAACAGTAAGTTATTTATTTTTTTATATTTTTATAGCATTGGGACCACGTGCAATGCTAGGCCGTTTGGTACATAGATCTTCAAAATGGTTATAATAAAATTAATAATACGCTTTTTACATTTTTTTAAATTTATTTTTCAATTTCGCTATTGATATATTTTTTACATAAGATGATTAGATAATTATATTTTTATTTAGGACACGCGCTTCAGCTGGTAAAGATTTACTTATCCTTAAGCTACTTTGTCGCCATCTTGTGGCTCAGTCTTGCCATCACAATTATTATTTTATTTTTATTTTATTTATTTATTTTTTAGACTGATCTATTTTGACCCGTTTTATCTCACAATAATCTGTTTGGTTAATTTCTCTAGATTTTTGATATTGTTTTTCTTCAATAGATAATGTTATATTTTTATTTAACATAAGCTAATTAGATAACTTTACATTTTTATTTAGTACACATGCTTCAGCTGGTAAAGATTTACTTATCCTTAAGATACTTTGTCGCCATCTTGTGGCTCAGTCTTGCTATTGCATTTTTTATCTGATTTATCTAGCAATAATCTCATTAGCTAATTTCCCCTTTATTATTTTCTAGATTTCAATATTGTTTTCTTGATTTACTAATTATTATTTAATATATTCATGTGACTTTAAAGTCTTGACAATGTTTTTTAACCTCTGTTGATTCTATACAGATAGATCATCAGAGCCTGACAGAACCATTTATGATACCGAACCTAAGATAATTCAAGGTATGCTTTTTATGTTTATTTTTAGAATATAATTTTTCATACTTTTATTATTTAACAAAGAAAATTTTGATTGTTATAACTATAAATCTTTAAAGCAGTAATAGATATTACATTCAAACAGTTCTTTAAAAAATGATTAGATTTTATGTCACTATTTTAATGACCAATTAATTTATTAATTTTCATATACTAATTATTTAAACTACTATTATACTATTCAGACAGATCGCCCAGCGGCACGGACAATGCTGACCGAGACGCAAATAAACAAGTGGGATCACAGCAAAAATTCTTCGCAGAGGGGTAGACAAACACCATTCGCTTTTGACGAAGCGTCCGAGGAGGAAACTGAATCGCTGCCAGAGCACCATCGGAATGACCCGCAGAATGATGGTGTAAATGAAAGATTTGACTCTTTGCGCGAAGAGTTGCTTAACGGGCAGGACACTTTCTTCAATTAACTTCTTAACAGGCAGACAGCTTTCTTCAGCGACCTTCATAACCGCATGGATGCTAGGTTTCATGAACTACAAGGTAATTTACATTAAGCGATAGGGATTCGTCTACGCTGCTTGCAAACACAAATGTTTGAAAAGTTCACATCGGTTCACGAGGCATTACAAACGCAGCTGAGAGAGAGAACACTGATTGTTAATTTGCTTTGTGCGATTAATGGTTGTCTACAACCTCGATAGATGATACTTTTGTAATTAGTTTTATAACCAATATCATTTTTTTTTTGGTCTGATGTCATTTGAATGCTTTTTATCTTTGAATGTATCCGAATACTTTGTAACAGCCTCTATATATGCATGTGTCTGTGTCCGAATACTATGCAGCTCTGATTATGTTGTGTGCTTTTACTATTATTTTTCTACCTTTGAATGCGTTTTTATCTGAATACTTTGTAATCAGCATCTACATCTGTTGTTATTTTACAGCTCTGATTGTACCGTTACAGCTTTGTGACTGATTTACCATCTTTGTATCCGAACAATTTGTAACAGTCTCTATATTTGCATCTGTTTGTATCCGAATACTTTGTAATCAATAATTTTACACCTCTGTTTGTATCGTTATAGCTTTGTAAATGCTTCTGTTGTCTCATTGTTTGTAGGCATGTTTTATGGGGCAGCCATTTTGTATGAGGCAGCCATCTTGTTTGTAGTCATTTTGTATGTCACATTATGTTTTGTAGTTTTTTTGTATAAGGCAGCCATTTTGATTTGTAGTCTTTTTTGTATGTCACCATTGTTTTGTAGTCTTTTTGTATGAGGCAGCCATTTTGATTTGTAGTCTTTTTTGCAGCCATTTTGTATGAGACAGCCATCTGTTTGTAGTCTTTTTTTTGTGTAACCATTATGTTTTGTAGTCTTTTTGTATGAGGCAGCCATTTTGTATGAGGCAGTGATCTTGTTTGTAGTCTTTTTGTGTCACCACTATGTTTTGTAGTCATTTTGTATGAGACAGCCATCTTGTTTGTAGTCTTTTTGTATGTCACCATTGTGTTTTGTAGTCATTTTGTATGAGACAGCCATCTTTTTTGTAGTCTTTTTTGTATGAGACAGACATCTTGTTTGTAGTCTTTTGTGTGATGATGCCGTTTTGATTTGTATTTCCCCATTGGGTTGCTATATTTTTGCAAATATTATCGCTGTTGTAACTATATATATATA
>NW_015549613.1:136860-142827 GCF_001515605.1 Sinocyclocheilus anshuiensis
AAAAAAAAAAAAATATATATATATATATATATATATATATATATATATTACAATGGCTATCGGGGTTGTTCATAGCCGTCATTCAGATCAGTCTCTCTCAGACCTGTTACAGAATGCCATCGAAATGCACACAGAGACGTCCCATAACTTGTGCGACATATTACATGTATGATGTAACGATTGATAGATCATTATCCAAATTCTGTAGAAATACCATTTAATAATGAACAGACACAAATTAGTTACGATTTGCAACAATTAGAATCAGAAATAGAACAAAGTCTAAACGTTGATTTATGCATTCTGTTGCAGACCGTAATAAAAAGACACGGCCAGGGGGTACAGCAAAAAGCAGCACAGAGCGGAGGTAAGTTCAGTACAGTTTCTGACTGTATCGCTGATTCGTCCGACAGCACTATGCGATCATCAGTTTCCCCTACAGGTAATGTCAACGAGGCTCCTTCCGGTAATAGCGATGCTGAGCGACCGTCGACTTCCCGCACCAAGCCCCCTTCTGACGCAGCATCCCCGTCAACTAGCGCTATGGCTAATAACCACGAACCACGTCCTTCAGGTGTGACAGAACCAAGTCGTGTGAACATTGACTCACTGATACGAAACGGCGGTATCATAAACGGCTATCATGTAACACCTAGGCCTCGACTTAACAACGTAGAATTGCGAAGGACGATGAATATGCGTGAAATAAGGTCTACGGATTTAGCATCCTATTACATATTATTGCACGAAAAAATTGAGGTAATAGCATCGTTTGCCAGATGTATCGGCGGGGACTCTAGCGTGATTAATTTGACGATGAATGCTGAAAGCTTGAAATCACCCGTTAACGCCGTTTTAACACCTGGCAATAATCACAACATTAATCTTTTTACCGAACAAATTGAACAAATTTTACAGAGCGAGTTATTGAGATCAGTTTATTGTCCGACGACGCTGTCGAGATCGAAGTCAACATATCCATGAACAGACAAGGAGGAGGCCGTCGTAAACTCACAGACTTGCCGTTTGATCAGGTGATTAAAAGAAAAAAGCTGAGTTTATTTACACCTGTGAATATTTCTAATAAATTATGCCTCTCTATCTGTCTCGCATGTTTTCTCGAACCACAATTACCCGAGAGCGAATTATAAAAGCCGGGCGACCATCATCCACAACGACGCAGGATTTTCGATCCAAGACAAGATTCATGATATAGCAAAGTTTGAAAATCTGCTAGACATCAAAATAGTCGTTTTTTACAGGACGGCCGCAGGAGCGTTAGAAACATTCAAAAATTCTGTGGAAATTCATCGTAAAACTGTGTTTCTTTATTTACACGATAAACATTACTACATGATTCTGAATCTGACAGCTTTCATAGGCGCTGCCTATGTGTGTCAATTCTGCTATAAAGGCTACTCAAAAATCCAAGATCACCATTGTAAACACGTCTGTTTTGACCGAGATTGCTACAAATACCCTAAAAGAATCGTTCACTGTACCGATTGTCTACGTTATTGTAATTCAAAGCACTGTTACGACATGCACAAGAAGACTCTGCCCGGCAAAGTGAAGCTTTTGCTCAGCAATACATAGATAGTCACAGTTTCATCCCGATGGCCCTGTCTAAGATGCCCGCCGCTTTAAACCTGACTACTACGGAAAAAGGTTACTTCCCCCATCATTTCAATAGGCGGGAAAATGAGAACTATGTGGGTCCCTACCCCGACAAAAAGTTTTACGTCTATGAAAACATGTCGGATAAAGACCAGGCAAAGTTCGACACCTGGTATAGCACGGTCTCGGGTAAATTCTTCCGTTTCAGAAAGGAGTTGTATGTGTACGGTGTGAACGACGTAGTCTTATTACGCGAAGCGTGCATGAAATACCAAGAAGCGCTCATAGACTGTACTGAAATCGACCCATTCAACTTTACAACTCTCGCTAGCTGTTGCATGGGAGTCTTCAAAACGCATTACCTCGACAGAGACACGCTGGCCCTGACGCATAATAACATGTACGTCCAACACAGCAAGACTTGCTCTAACACATCGATCGAATGGTTCGAGTATGTGAAAAAGACCCGAAACATAGACATTCACCACGCATTAAATCACGGCAAAGTGCAGATCGGCCCAAAATCTTATGGCTACCGTACTGCCAAAGGAAAAGTGTGCATGAAGGCTAAGGGTATAACGCTGAACGCTAGAAATTCCCAAGCTATCCGCTTAGATTCCCTGATTGGTCTGGTTCAAGGCTATGTGATGTCTCACGGCGCTACACAATACATCCTGACTCGTGCTAAAAACATTGTGAGGGATAAAAAGCATCTCACGATGCACAACAAGTCAGTCGAGAAAAGGTTCAAAGTGGTGTATAATAAGCGCAGACTTTTACCCGATTCAAACACTCTTCCTTATGGCTACTGATTCGATGATGCATAGAGGGGTTCAGGATGCTTCCGAGTTTGACTTGAATTGAGGGTACCCTTTATTTCCAGTTTAATATCGTCTAGACAAGGTTGAGCATGGAATATGATACCATGATGTATCTTGTTCCCCAGAACCAACTGCAGTTTTTGAAATCTGGAACCGCTCGCGAGAACATTCAACAGGTCGTAGAGAACGATCTGGATACGGTCATAAGAAATATTTTACTCAGGACCGATTTGGATCAACGTGAAAATGCCAAACTTTACTCAAACACCCTAACAAGGTTTTTGACGATTGTTAAACAAGGCGATCGTGAGAGCTGCTTTAACGCTCTCGTTACCAAATCCTGATCCCGGTCATAAACACAATCGTGCCACTACTACTGTCGAAGATGACAAGGGTTTGGTAGCCGAAGTTCTGAAGAACGTGCCGTTAAGAAGCGTGAAAAACAGTCGATACATATTAGACAAAATGTCTAAAGCTAAAGGACTCAGCACTTGGAACGAGTCGGGTGAATTTGTGTTTAAAGGTAAAGCCATACCAGGTTTACACATGCTCGATTTGTTAAAAAATTTTACAGCGCCGCACCAGGTCCGGGATGACAGGAGACCTCTAGGATGGTCGGAGTTTCTACAATCGTTTGCCGAATTAAACATCCCGTTTTCTACCATACCGAATCATCATGTTAGACGTATGATTAGTTCTTTAAAAAGCAGGCCTGAAGCGACCTCTCACACGGCGGAACCTGTGCGTCCTTATAAAAAGACGGTCAAAAAGAGAATTTCACAAGCTATGGCTCTGCGGACGGATGAACCTGCCTTCAAATCGCCGACTCTCGATCGAAGACAATGGCTGGAATTTTAACAATGTCACTTCATGATCTTTAAATGTTGTGTATACCTAGTGTTTGAAAATTTTTAAATAAAAGTCTGTAAAACGGATGTCGGTTTTAAGCGTTTTTATTTATGATTATACAAATACATCGGATAATTCAATCATGCGACATAGAAGCATTACACATTTGCACACAATGAATACACAACAACATTTTCTCATTACAAACATTAGATCTAAATCTTTTCACAAAGAGCGATACCATTTTATAATTTTCATACAAATTCATCACGTGGTTATAGTCTCAACCCCTGGCTAGGTGATATAGGAACACAACACACAGTGTTGTCCGCACACATCCGACGTAAAATCCTGAACCCGTTTGGTAGAATATAACACGCCGGAACCCTCTCGAGTTAAATAAGCGGTGAGCCAGTGTTCACCGGGCAGGTCCGAAGGGTGCGTGTTAATGATAGCCATCGTCGGAAAGGTCCTTAATGGTCTTTCAGGCAGGTAATCGTTCGGAAGAACTCAGAGAAAATGAGTGTTACACTAAATTTTGTCCATGATAGCCGTGAGTTGCACCGTGTTCATTTTCTGTTCAGTAGTAACCGACCAGGACCTGTCTGCGGTTAGACACTTCGATGATGCTGTCAAACACTGCGTAAACGATGAGATTATTAATAGTATGCGTCAGCGGTTGTCTGAAGCGCGCTTCGAGTCTGATATTCCCGGACTTGATGAGCGATGTGTGCTGACCGCACATATATGCACAAATATGGTTTTTACGGATCTCTTAGTCGAGACGCTTCGCTTCACAGTCTTCTTACGCTTTCTGCGCGTGACTGAGACCTTCTTGGGACCACGCTTTGTTTTCTTTATTGAATGACCATGCCTCCTTATACCCGGAGGTTTAGACGTTCTCTTACGAAGCCATGACCATAAGCCCTGAACCGTCTTGAGCTTTAGGGTTGTCGTTATATGATCTTGACAGCGCGTTTGAGACGACTTCGGCTGCTATATTTTTAGCGGCCGATTTTAGGTGCGGTTTAGCGATGCTGAACCCCTTTTTTAACAACGGTATGGCCATCCTAAACAGACCTCTGAAAAGTCCTCCTAGGCCAGCCCCGTACATAACGGCTCCTCCAGCATATCCGGGTAGACCACCCCCAACCTGATTTCGATAATAGTCGACATAGTCAGCCATAACCCTTGGCGAACGGTCCTCGCACTTTAGAAATCCTGACCACGTCCCCTACTTTATATTTAAATACGGTGTGCTCGTTCTTCTTCTTCATACAGCCGTACAAGTTTTGAAATACGGTACCTTCATTTTCTTTGCAGAAGTCCGTCGATCTCATCTTAATACTCCGATGGTAACTGGAGTTGTACCCCTGCATAATATCTTGCAAAATATCTCCGTGAATTTGTAGCAGTTAAAAATCTCCACATTCTGCCTTTTAACATTCTATTAAATCGTTCCACTACGCTGGCCTTCAAATCAGTAGCCGTAGCAAAATGATGAACGTCGTGCTTTTTCATCAACTCTTGAAAATGTTTGTTAAAAAATTCTGTCCCCTTGTCCGTCTGCAATTTCTTTGGAACACGCCCGTCTTCGAGTACAGCCTTGAACTCTTTAGTAACTTCGACGCCGCTCTTATTCTTTAGAGCTCGAGCCCAGGCATACTTGCTAAATACATCGATACAGGTCAGCAAATATTTATTATTATCATTTTCCTTGGAGTATGCCGACATGTCAACTAGGTCCGCTTGGAACTGTGTATCCTCCCCATACACCACGACTCTATTACGTTTGTAGTTTATAGGGGCTGATCTGTGTAGTGTGTACGCATCCTCCCGTGCCAACCAGTCTGAGACCTGTTTATCGCTCAGACGGACTCCGGTATCCTTTAAGACAGTGCGACTCTCCGCGTCAGATGGCAAGTCCTACCAGTCGCCGAATGAGGAGCACAATGGAAGGCCAGGTGAGGGACTCTCGCTGCATCCAAAGGGAGCTGCGGCTCTGCTACACCGGAAGGGAGAGTCCCTCCTGCAGCTGAATACGTGGCGTGGTTTAAAGTGTCAGATGGAGGGCTCTCACTACGACCGAAGAGAGCTGCGGCTCTGCTGCACCAGAAGGGAGAGCCCTGTCCGATGTGGAAAAAGCAAATGGGGCTCGAAACGATGGATGGAGGGTTCTCACTGCGACCGAAGGGAGTCGCGGCTCTGCTGCACTGGAAGGGAGAGCCCGGTCCAATACTGAATAAGCCATTAGTCTCAAAACGACGAATGAAGGCACTGTGGCAGCAGTATCAAATTAAGCGGGGCGCTGCGGCGGCAGTATCAAATTAAGCGGGTCACTGCAGCGGCAGTATCAAATTAAGTGGGGCACTGCAGTGGCAGTATCAAATGAGCAGGGCACTGCAGCGGCCGTATCAAATGAGCAGGGCACTGTAGCGGCAGTTTCAAATTAAGCGGGGCACTGCAGCGGCAGTATCAAATGAGCAGGGCACTGCAGCGGCAGTATCAAATGAGCAGGGAACTGCAGCGGCAGTATCAAATGAGCAGGGCACTGCGGTGGCAGAATCAAATGAGCAGGGCACTGCGGCGGCAGTATCAAATGGGCAGGGCACTGCGGCGGCGATATCAAATTAACCGTGGCATTGCAGCGGTAGTATCAAATTAAGCGGGGCACTGCGGC
>NW_015549614.1:0-1619 GCF_001515605.1 Sinocyclocheilus anshuiensis
CATTAAAATGCAAACGCAGGAATCGTTAAGCAGAATTGAAATGCATTGAAACGCGTCTTATCGAATACCCGGTTTTTGGAAATTTGGAACCGGTTCTAAAATGGAACTTGTTTTCGATACCTAACTTTTAAATATAACTAAATATAAATAGTACTCCTTTGACTTGAAGATTTAGATGGAGGGTTTAACTGTTTTGTCCCTCTCTATTCTATTCGTTTACACTCAAACAGCTCATGATAGCATTTTTGTAATTTTGATATTCTACTACTATTAAAATATGAATCAGTTTGGACATCTTTTTACCACGTTTACTGAAGAGCACTTTTGGGACTCAGTATGTATTTATGATACAAATGTAAAATGTAAATAATGAACCTAAAAAGCAGTTGCATGCCTTTCTCATAAGCACTCGCCTGTTAGCAATGCTAAATGCTAATTGATCCTCTACGAAAATACAGTTTTATTGTGTCATTGATGTACTTTCAGGGAGGAACTTGTGAACAAATCTACTTCACACCACATCAATGAAAGCAGACGGGCAGACGACAATTACAGACGGTTTTATTGGATCAGGGTCAGATCTGAATTCTGCAGGTAGGTAGATCTCCAGGAACAGGATTGGGCAGCCCTGTTATATTGGTAATGTATGATGGATTTTGAACTACTGTTTTTATTGCAGGTTTTTGGTAATGTATTGAACTGTACTGTTTTTATTGCAGGTTTTCTGGGATGACAGTTGACATCAGCACATCAGGCACATCAGACCTGGACAGCTGTACCTACAGTACACCACACTGACCTAAGCTTTTGCGCGGATGGCTGACTACTACCATGTTCTGTGAAGGTATTATTATAGCAAACCTGAGCAACTGTGACAGTGGAATTTGTAGTTGTAATGAATAGTCAGACATGCATATTGGTAAATTTGAAGTCACAGACAAAATGTTTTTTTAGGACTTGCAATTTATTTATTTTTTTTTACTCATGCTCTCTAACAAACACAACACAACGGTTACACCTTTTCAAATTCTGAGGTGCACAAATCCTATTCTACAAATCACAAATTAAGAAACTTGTGTGCTCACAGTTAGGCTAGAGTTGCTGCAGAGAATGTGGGGCAAAGCACATTCACACACTCGAATCAAAAATGTAAAGTTATGAGCAAGTTTTGCACATTTGCATAGGCTATACAGTCGTAGTCAGAATTACTGGTAAATATGAACAAAGAAGCCTGTGAAAATAAATCTGCATCATTAATCCTTTTTGATAAAAGATCAAAAAGGGGGTGGGGGGAAGCTCATTAGGAAATAAATGTTTTTCTCTTATACACATCGGCCACAGTTAATGGCACCCTTTTATTCAGTACTTTTTGCAATCTCCTTTTGCCACAATAACAGCTCTGAGTCTCTCCTATATTGCCTGATGAGTTTGGAGATCACCTGACAGATCTTTGTGGAGAGTCTTTGGCCACTCAAATTATCCTCCTCACCTTGTATTAAGACAATATATACACGCATCCTCTTCCAGGGAGATTTGTGACATTTTATACAGTACATATTTATTTTTACAGGCTTCTTTGATCATATTTACTAAGGGTGCCAATAATTCTGACCACGAAT
>NW_015549614.1:4975-23148 GCF_001515605.1 Sinocyclocheilus anshuiensis
TGTCTTCTTTATAAATCATCTTCTCACCCATATGTTTTTATTTTGTGGAACACAAAAGCATAGAGTGACAGTCTCAGTCACCATTATTTTTTAAATATATATATTTTTTTAGAAAAGCAATGATAGTGAACAATGACTGACTAATTAAGGCTGTCAGTCTCTTAATGTTCTGCCTTGCATCTGCTTTTGTGCCCCACTGAAAATAAAAGTCAAACACATTTGGTAATACCATGATATTTTTATTCTTAAGTGAATATAGCTTTTAATTTGTTACTTGACACTATTTATATGAGCCTATAATAATATACTTTATATCTCTTTGTGTATACTGTGTATTTGAGTGTAAATGCATTTTCTTTGCTAGACTTATATAGGTTTGTGATCTAAACATGTATTTGTAACTGTGTGTATAAACTGTATTGTATAAATAATAAAGAAATTATGACTGAATGTGATGTGTGTTTAATAAATTATTACATATACAGGCTAATTTACCTAGTATTAAGTATGTGAGATTTTTAAAAATGTTAATAGTAACGTCATTTTACCCAGCTGAAATCAACATCGTTTTAACGTTAGGTAAGCAAACCAATTAGATCGATTTTATGTTGATTCTGTGACGTCGTTTCAACCAACTGAAAATCAACGTCGATGCAGCGTTAGGTAAGGGAACCAATTGCTTCGATTTTCCGTTAGTTTAGAATGGCGTGCCTGACGTTGGATCAACGTTACCCCGATGAGCAAAACGATGCTGGATCGACGTCGGAGATCAACGTCGTTTCGACGCCACGAGAAACGTCGATTCTACGTTGATTCTATGTCAGTTTGCTATCTGGGGAGCCCAGCCGTCCCTCTGATTCAAAGCGTGGGTCCAAACACGTATTTGCAATGTACTATTAAAACAGGTAATATATTACAAATACAATAAAGTATAATTTTTTTCACTAGGGTATGCTAAACAAATGGACCTTGTTACAATCAGTACAATCACTCACCTCCTCCTATTCAATTTACACCTAATCAAAACAATGCAGAAAGCAAAACAGCTTGATGTAAATAATTGAGATGACCATTATTATGGTTGCTCTCGATAAGCTCCTGTTGAGATTTGTCATATTAGTAGTATTTGATTGTAGCAACCAACTTTAAAACATACATTATGAACTTTGTTACAATAGTGAAGATAAACTATGGTTTACGCTTGAAGAAAACAGTCATTGTGTAACTGGCTTTAGCTCTAAAATAAAACAGGATACTGCTTAGCAACAGTTGACACTTTTATGTGTAGAGGCTGATTGGCTGGTTGTTTTAGATATTCACCTCATGAACAAAGTATTGCAGGACTCCTCTTCAGTTGGGACAGTCACAGTGAGAGAAAATGTCAATGCCGAAGGTCTTGTGTTTTCATCTCATACTGATGCTGTCTGCATTCACTGGAGCAGGTAAATAAAATTAAGCGTCATGTAAAATGAGTAGATATGTATTGACAGTAACATTCTTCATGATGAATTATTATTGTTAGTAGAAGTAGTAGTAAACAAGACAGTTCACTAATACTGTAACCAACTAATGTATCTAGGTCCTTCTGTTTTTCTATAGTTGACATGAGTTCATCTGACATAAATGTAATGCTGTTTTAACATTTCTTTTCAGCTAATGGATACTACTATTCTCGGTGGGCTAAATGCATCTTCAGCTCCAGTGATCTCAGTGACATGGTGTTCGTTGATAACTATATCTTCAATAAAGATGTGTACATACAGTTCAACAGCACTGTGGGGGAGTATGTGGGGTACACTGCACATGGAGTATATAACGCAGAGTTATGGAACAAAGATCCCAACCAGCTGCAGCAAGAGAGAGCTGATGTGGACAGATACTGCAAACATAATGCTGAAATTTATTACAGTGCCATTTTAAACAAAGCAGGTAAGTGGCACAAGATTCAGATCTCTCCTGTTACACATGAAACTCTTGTTTTAAATGTTTACACTAGATACTTTTACACGACAGTTTGATAATTTTATAGATTTTTAAAAAACTTCAACTGACAGTCTTCAACTTTTTAACTGACATTTTAAAATGTCACAAGATTTAAAAAAAACAAAAACAAATGATTATGTTTTCATTTTTGTTTGCCCTTAGAAATACACTCCCAAACACAAAAATACAATAATATTTATGAAACTTTATAGTATACCTTGCATGTAATCACAATATTTATTGTGGGATGTGCCCTTAAGATGTTATTGTTATTGATTCAGTGCCACCAAAGGTTAAGCTCAGTTCAGGGACGCAGGCTGGTGGCAGACATCCAGCTGTGTTGATGTGCAGCGCTTATGACTTCTACCCACAAAGAATCAAAGTGTCCTGGATGAGAAACGGTAAAGTTGTGACCTCTGATGTGACCTCAACTGAGGAGCTGAGTGATGGAGACTGGTACTACCAGATTCACTCTCATCTGGAGTACACCCCCAAATCTGGAGAGATCATCTCCTGCGCGGTGGATCACGCCGGCTTAACTAAACCCATCATCATAGACTGGGGTAAGACGAAACATTTATTTTCCCTCACATAAGACTTATGTAAATTACATATGTTGACAAACAAAATTAAGATTGAATAAAAATATGTAAAGCTCCTGTAATTACATTCACACATGCTAGGCCAATATTAAACAATGTAAATATTCCAATAAAAAGTGGTTTCTGTATCTCACAGATCCGTCTCTCCCTGAGTCTGAGAGGAATAAAATCGCCATCGGGGCGTCTGGTCTGGTGCTGGGAATCATCATCGCAGCTGCTGGACTCATTTACTATAAGAAAAAATCATCAGGTCAGTGGAGATGAGAGCAAATCAAGCTGATACTCAACTGTTTAGATAATGTCTCTATTCAAGTTCTTTATTAATCACTTTTTATTTTGATAGGGAGGATCCTGGTACCAACTTAATGATGGTAAGTTTATAATGAATACTTTGGAAACGGAAACTGTTTGTCATAATAAAATAAATTATTGCTGCATTGTTAAACTAAATCACATAATAATCATGCACATTACAGATCAGACTGTCTGGAAGAGGATTCAACTTGACTCATCGATAGAGAACTCACTTTCTGAACTTCACACTGGTGTTTCATTTTTAATAATGAAAACAATTTTGGAAAATGAAAACAGTAACAAATCTAATACATATGTTTGATATCTGTAATTTTTTATTGAATGTTGATGATGATATAAAATGATGTGTAAAATATAGAGATTTTATAGAGAGAAGTAGAGATTATCATTCTTGCTGGCTTCTTTTCCAGTACTTTTACTGAATTAACATGCATATAGCTTCATAACGTTAGGACACACTCTAGGTATTTGTTATTAATGGCACTCTGAAGTCTTTTAATTATCATTATTTTACTATTATTTACCATTAAAATATATTAGAATCAAATTTGTGCAGTCTTATATAAAATATATTTGATGGAAAAAAAAAAATTATTTAGCATAAATTAGACCATCAACAGATTTCAGATGTTATCCTTCCTTCTAATTCATTCTGACAATGATTCTTCTGTATGATTTGATGACTAAAATATCCACGTTTTTTTCTTCAGAAACCAACTGAAACATTTCTTGTTTCTGTGCTGTATGTTCATTTCAGCTCTAAATAAATGTCTTTACATAACAGTTTGCTTGTAACATTTCTCAGTATTCAGAATACTTTTTAAAACTCCTAACGCAGTTGTTTTTTCTAAAATATAGCCACACTCAGCAGTTCATCTTTTTTCCAAAATGCCATAAAAACACTTCATTTACACCTGAAAATAAACTCATTCTATACCACAATATAGAAAACATTCTCAGCCATCGTAACAAAGACCTGCATGGCTACATTACAAAATCTTTAACTAAAGTTTTATCTGAATAATCTTCGATTCCTTTATAAAAACAAATGAATGACAGCACTTTTTGGATTTCATGTTTAGGGTAAAGTACAGATTTTGTATTTTAGCTTTTTCAACATGCAAACAAAGAAGATTCTTCTCAAATTCTAAAACTATAAAACAAAAAAACATGTGCCTACAACATATCAATCTGTAAACATAGACTGATGTGTATAGCAGTGCTAGTCAACTCGGCCTTCTTCATTAGGTCACATGATATCATCTACATTACTCCACAAATGTCCAACTCTGGCAGTCTTCTGCAGATATGTCCAGACATCAATCATATATCCTAAAAGGATACATAATTTAGGCATTGGTCATTTACTTTCCACCCTCATGAGGACATTAATTCCTCTTTGGCTTTAAACCCAGCTATCAATTTAGTTGTGAAGACATAACCGGACTGGACCATATGGTGTGTTCAAGTCCTCCTGGGAAGTTGGTATTTAGTAGTTGACGACATCAGGGTGTTCAGGTCACTTTGGTCAGAGCAAGATGTTGATGTACCTTTTCTACATAAAATTCAAGATTTTTTAAACTCTGCATCTACAAAATGATGAATAAGGAATGTGTATCGAGTTTTTGCTTTTTCTGTTTTATTCAGTTAATGAAGGTACTATAAACTGAATCATTATATATTCTATCGTAATTGTACAATACAACTAGATAATTTAATTCTATATGTCAAAAAAAAAAATTCCTTCATTTAAAAAAATGTACCATCAATACAGGCACTGCATATGCTATAGTCTTTGGCTGTGTCCATCCAACATCCGACATGTTTTCTCACTGACATGCCCCCAACTCGGAAACTCAGGCCTTAAAAGTTTCCCACTCATAATTTCGACTTTGTGATGGTGTTCATTTGAGATCAACTGGTAAATATGACATGACTTAAATGCACCAATATTCGTTGCAGCAACGTATTTGTTTTGGTGATGTTATAGTAGTAGATTCCTGGAATGCGATGAGGACGTCTCAATGACCAAAATACCATGTCTACCATTATTTTTAAAGGGGTCATATGATGCGATTTCAAGTTTTCCTTTCAGTGTGTGTGTGTGTGTGTGTGTGTGTGTGCGTGAGAGAGCGAGAGAGAGACAGGGTCACTCACAGTGGAGTCAGCTGGCTTAACCGTGGCTTGTGTACTGCAAACATACCAGCTTCATCACTGTGTCTGTCACACACGGGACTCTGTTCCCCTTTTGTGCTCTGTCTTTACATTTATTTTGAAAGATGAAGCTTGCTGAGTCGCGATTATGGTAAGGGGCGTTACATTTCCGACGAGTGCTTGCGGTGTTTGGCCAATCACAATGCACTGGGTCAGCTGGCCAATCAGAGCAGACTGCGCTTGTCGGAAGGAGGGACTTTGTAGAAAATTAAGCGTTTGAGAGAGGCGGGGCATAGAGGACCTACAATAATATAAAATAATGTGTTTTTTGAACATTAAAGCATGTCAACATATTCTGTTACACCAAATACACAAAATTTCTTTAAAATAGCATCATATGACCCCTTTAATATCTACTTGTCACCTTTAGTCCGGGCCATGGAGATGTGCTCGGGTCATTATCTTGAAATCCATATGGAACTGATAAACTAGTAAACATTAAAAAAAAATTCTGTAAAATAAATAAATAAAAATAAATTATAATGGTTTAATGGTTATTAGTGAATACCTTTAGGGATCAATACATGTATGTAATGGAAACCAATACAAAACCCTATCAAATTCTGATAGAAAATGGCCAAAACCACAGTGCATTCATTTATTAATCAGCATTTATTCTGTTACTTTGTCCATATACTAAGCCAATACTGTATATTTTGAACCATGTAAAGTGTGTCCAAATCATGAGTACAGAAAACTGAAAACATCAATTCAGAAATTAAACACTATAATCAATGAATAATGTAACGAAGGATTAAAATGTTTTATTTTTATTAAAACGTATAAGTGTCATCAATGCCTAATCAAGGCCCAGGTGCCTAATGTCTCATCATTAGGGATAGGTATAGTTAAACAAATAATGATTTTAATCACAGATACTTATCGATACTTTTATTAATACTACTGTCCATACTTTGGTTACAAAAAATAAAGACATGATAAAAAGATATGAAAAGATTCAGTAGTTACTTCATTATTACTTAAAAAAAAAAACTTTTTGCAAAAATAAGTGCAATTGTTTCCTGAGTTTCCTATGAGGCAACTGCTACAAATGTCTGGTGGTGATGTGCTTTAATACTACTTGACTATCAGAAGTTAAATCTAAACGATATTATGATTACCAAAGAACTACAGTCTTTGAGCTTCATAGAAGCTAACAGAGATAAAGAAAATAACAACATTCATAAAGAATAAAGATATGTAAATAGAACAATATTTAGATTTCTAGCATCTCTCCTGTATTATTTGTCCCAACCCAAAAATACATCACCAGTTTTTCTTCAAGAAAATGAGCATGCTGACTTTCTTACTTTTAAAATCTTTGATTATTGACTGTCTCCAGCTGTGGGGAATGCTCATTCAGACAGTGTTGAGGAGGATGATTTAGCTTCTGGAGAGCTGTGAGAGAAGAGGAAGAGTGTCTTTCTTACCCCACCACCGGAGGGCAGGGTCTTCTGAGGCAAGGATAGGAGTGTGGTCTCTGTGGACACTCTTGATCTTTTCATGGAAGGTTGATGCAGTGTTTTGCTGTAGAACAGGTTCTTCTAGTGCAGTATCAGAGACTGGATTTCTTGCAAACTGGAAGCTGAAAAATAAAATGTACAATATTATTGTAGTCAGGTTTATTGTTTTTGTTATAAGCAAATGGCACATACCAAAAGTATGAGAAAATGATGTCTAACGTCCATGTTCCTCCTCCTACTCTTCATCCTGTTACCCATCCTGAGCCTGCACAATCACCTTATCATCCTTCTCTGGCAGCTGAAAGGGAGGATTACCTTGTTAATGTTGCTAATATATGTACACAACTGGTCAAAACATCAGTGACAAATGTTCTCCTTAGCCTTCCTCATTCTATTGTATAAGTCATTCTACTGTATAATTTCAAAACTTTCTTGGATGCAAAACAAATCATTCATCTGTAGTTCTGAATGGTGTGTGAACAATTTTATTCACAACTGTGTGTTAACTGTGTTAAGGTTGTGATGACATACTGATGGTTCTTGAATTACTTTTTACATGAACACATGGTGTAAAATGTTGAATTTGTCTTTTTGAAGTTTTGAAAAGAAGGTTTGACAGATCTGAAACATGAAACAGGAAAAGTGTTTACAGTTTTGAGAAATTCTTTCTTTTGGAAAGAATTATACTGTAGAAAATACAATTGCATTAACTGTTACCTAACTTAAAAGTCAGTTTTCATTAAATTCCCAAGGTTATAGGGCATAGACGTTGCAGTATGTTAATTTTCTTGTATAACATCTTGTTGGAGTTTTTCTTTTTCATTTTTGATGAGTATTTGATGACTACCAAATACTATACACAACAGAGAAAAAAAAAAGCTAAAATATATGTGGCTTTCTTACATTTTGCTAAAATTTTACTATTAGTGCTGCTGTAACACAATGTTTAGAACAGTTAATTATAATGAAGACAAACCGAACCAAAAGGAGAGTTACTTTCATATAATTAGGGAACTTTGGTTTCAGCATTGGCATGTTCACTATTGTTTGAAGAAATAGGATATTTCATAGATCTAAATATTTTATGCAAATTTGGCTTTGTATGAATGCCATGGATATTTGGGGACTTTACATACTGGCTTAACTTCCTCAGGTTTGGTCTCACCAGGCCACACCAAGACTATTTCACTGCTGTAGCATTATGTTAATAGGTTATAATAAGTGGTATGTACAGTTTTATGTATATGTTTTGAATAGTTGAAAATAATAAAAGCATGTTATCAGCAAATTAAGAGTTTTTCCATTAACACGTTGACTTTGTATTATTCTGGGCACTTTCCCAAACTGGTTTACCCTAACTGTTACCTAGCTAGACCTGGTTTAACCACATGCTTATGCAGAGTTAAAGCTGTGTTCCAATTGGATGAAATGCAGTGTTTAATTAAAATGTACAGGTGCATCTCAATAAATTAGAATGTCATGGAAAAGTTCATTTATTTCAATAATTCAACTCAAATTGTGAAACTCGTGTATTAAATAAATTCAATGCACACAGACTGAAGAAATTCTTTAATCGATTTTGCTTGACAATCCTCATAAGGCTGCGGTTCTCTCGGTTGGTTGTGCATCTTTTTCTTCCACACTTTTTCCTTCCACTCAACTTTCTGTTATGAATGTTTGTGGCTTACCCTCCTTGTGAAGGGTGTCAATGATTGTCTTCTGGACAACTGTCAGATCAGCAGTCTTCCCCATGATTCTGTAGCCTAGTGAACCAAACTGAGAGACCATTTTGAAGGCTCAGGAAACCTTTGCAGGTGTTTTGAGTTGATTAGCTGATTGGCATGTCACCATATTCTAATTTGTTGAGATAGTGAATTGGTGGGTTTTTGTTAAATGTGAGCCAAAATCATCACAATTAAAAGAACCAAAGACTTAAACTACTTCAGTCTGTGTGCATTGAATTTATTTAATACACGAGTTTCACAATTTGAGTTGAATTACTGACATAAATGAACTTTTCCACGACATTCTAATTTATTGAGATGCACCTGTATACTCCATGACTGCATTTTAATGACCTTACAGCTTTAAATTAAGGATTTGATTGAATAAAATTTAAACTTTGGTCGTTTTTTTCCATTTAATTTCTCAATTCTTTTGTCCTGTTTCTTAATGATCAACTCTAATTTACATAGAGACCAATGACATAACAAAAGAACTCTGCTCTTATTGGCTAAAAGCTCTTACTTCTCCAAACCGGTTTGTGTTTGTAATATGTATGATACTGGTTTCTGCTGGTGATTTAATGGATTGGGGAATTATCTTGCAACCTTGAATGCAGGTTTGGTTTTAGATATTGAGGTGTAGTAGAGTATTTACATTTTTCATGACCATCTTTCCATTTTGCAGCCCTTAAACAGTGTTTTTTTCCCTGCTACCTTTAATAAATACCTAAATACTGTAAATTTAATTCACCCATCCATCAGCCTCTTTGCAAAGTCTCCATTATGTTGTGATCACAAAACAATCCACGCTGAAATGTGATGCACAAATTGTTAAGATCAGACTAAATCTTTTAAGGGCCTATAGCTGCTCTTTACTAAATGTGGCATGCCTGCTTGTTGCCATGAGTTATATTTGGGTCAGTGGTCTGTTTACACTTGAGATTTAATTAGACAGCCTCCCTTCCCTTTTTGATTTTTCATAATTCATGATGTTTTTTTTATCTGCTTTAATTTTGGTAAAACCACTCTGACAGACAAATCTGGCATATATTGTTGCATAGTAAGGGATTTGAAGTGGTACAAATCTGCACTATTTATAGATATCATTAATATTTTTGTGTAACCTACACTTTCAGATACACTTATTATCTTTTTCCATGAAGGCCCTTTCAAAGAATCTTGTCTTAAAAAAAAAAAACATGAACAATGCTACCAATGAAACTGAAAACTGTAGAACAGTTTATTAGTTTTCACTTAAATTTTCACACTTTTATTAATTTATTTATTATTTTTAAAAATATTTATTAATTTTTATTTTATTTTATGGAACTGTGGTTTGACAGTACTTTTAATAACTCCAAATAAGAGACAAAAAAGTATTTTTTTTTCAGTAAAATGTAGATAGTGACGTTGTTAATACAGCATTAGAAGAAAATTCAAGTTCATATGGTTTAACAAAGTATCAATTATATGATGTATCTTAGAGCAAAGTAAAGACTTTATTTTGAGCGTAAAACTTTTTCTTATTTGTGAAGGAACTTTACATGTGTGGTGAGACTGTTTACAATCAGTAAAAAGTGCTTTTGTTTTTAATATGACATATTGTTTAGACATAACTGAATAATGTTCAGATTTCAATTTGCCTAGAATATGTAATAAAATGTCTCTCTCGTAATTGGATGGTTTTGGATAGTGGTTTATAAAGAACGTGCTATAACAGGTTTATGGTTCTGGTTTTGTTTGCCAGATGCCAAGCTTCTGAAACTAAACATAGGGAGAGTTTATTGTCAGCATTCTGTGGGAAATATCAGCGTTTACTTTCTGATGAGTGAGCCAAACCAGATACACAAGACCACAGACAGAGTATCAAATATATAGCCTATATATTAGTTAATTAATTTTTTTTAAAATGAAAATAAAATTTCCCATGTAAATTATAAGCCTGATATAAAAAAGCCATTTTTTTTTTTTTTTTTTTAAAGCATGAAGACCATCAAACATTGTAAAATGGAGATGTAATGCTTATCAATGTTACACTGGCCTGTGACTAAACATTATGAATAACAGAATAAGGTATATCTTCATCAAAATGACAGTAACTTTCACATGATCTTTCTTATAACCACGTGACTTCTGTATGAGGAAGTATCACAAACCTAAATAATTGTTTTAGGTTTGGCTTCATGACAGCCATGGAGCTCTGGGGACTTTCCAAAAATGGTTTAGCATGATTGTACTGATAACATAATGAAACAGGCTCTTTTGCAAGAATGCTGCAGCATCAAGTAAACAATGATTTGCCAATCTAACCAAAAATTCCCTATATTTTCAAAATAACAGTTTTGATGAGCAATTGTGCCATAAAACAGGACATTTTAGTCTGAAATTTTTCAAGGTTATGTAAATCTTTCACATCAAACCTTTAATTCAAATATCACCTATCTATAAAAACAGAATGACTTCAATGCAAACTACTAGACTGCAATCTTCCCTCTATCCATTCTTATTCTCTGGGTCGCAGGGATGTTCTAGCATACAGCATCTCAGCATCTCAGACCAACGGCAGGGGAATCTCCTGAATGGATGGCAGTAGGCTACATCACAGGGTTTAGACTGCCATCTTGTAGTTGTTAATATTTCAGATACCCAAGATCAGACCCCTTCTATTTTTAAGTATTGTGATATTTACTGTTAGGAAAATACTGTCACCTAGAGGTTATAAATACAAATTACAAGCTCTTGACTCAAATACATTAAAGTAACCATTAAATCAAAATTGACATTTTTTTTTATGGAATATTGCAGTATTTTATTTTATTTTTTAAATAAATTATTTATCCATGCTTATCATCATTATTATTTTTTTTCAAAATTCAAATTCATTCAATCTTTAATCTAAATAACTTTCCCTCACTCTTGCAGCGACATATCTTTTCTGAGGACAGCCTGTCTCTCACATGAGATCACAGCAATTGCAAACCATAACCAGAGCCATAGAGAGAGTTGCATCAACTCTGTTCACTCCAATGAATGGACCGATTTTCTACTGCAATGGCAGCTCGTGTATGGAGCTTAAAATAGGACAAAACTATTTGAAGTTGAATTGTGTAAATTTGAGTTAACATTTCATTTAACAAAATGTAATATTATGTGGCATTTAACATAGTTCTGAATTAGATTTTTTTTTAAAACTTGAATATTGAAAATTTGAAATTTAACACAATTTTTTTATAGACATGTATTTTCAAACAGCAGATTTTTAGACTGAAAATATCCCGTCTTTTTAAAAATACAGCTTAAAGTGTTCAAGATGAAGAAGAAATTCAGAACATCAAATTCAATATTCTAAAATTCAAAACGCAGAAATTCAGATCGTACAGAAAGGTCAGAGGTCATCCACAGAGAAGAGTAGATGATCTCCGAAAAGTCGAACGAAGCATTTTGGCCAAATACTACGGTGACCAGGAGGGGACATGTTCGGTTCACTTATGCCAAGTTCACACTGCACGATTTTAGCCCGATTTTTCACTCGCCGACAAATGCCCGAAATTGGAGGCAAATCGGTGCTCGTTCACGCAAGTGAAAATCAGCAGTGTGAATGATCAAAGACGCGATCTGAGGGAATCAAATATATCAAATATATAAGAATCAAACACAGTATCAAATATATAACCTATATATGTTTTTTTTTTTTTAAAGATCAAATGAAATTAAACTTTACCATATAAATCATAAGCCTGATTAAAAATAGTTATTTATTTATTTTAAAATAATGTATATCTCCATAAATATGACAGTAACTTTCACATGATTAATAGTTTCTTATATCCATGTGACTATTTCATTAGGAAATCTCCACTATTTATAGATATTATTGGTATTTTTGTGTAACCTATAGATACAATTATGCTACAATTTTTATGAAGGCCCTTTGAAAGAAAGCAGTCTTTAAAAAAAAAAAATTCAATCAACCTAGAAACTGGTGACATATAAATCTTTCCGTCCTCTCATTGGTAGATCATTGGCCGAGGAAACTTTCCCAAACTGGTTTGTGGCTGAAGTTTCATGTGACTAATGCTACCAAATGAAACTGAAACTGAAAGATTCTTTTTATTTTACAGAACCATGGTTTCTCTTTTAATAATTCCACATAAATAGTCATATCCCTACAACTAAATAAGTTCAAATGATCCAAGTAAAGTTACCTTATTTTAAACATAAAATATTTTCTTTACTATTTAAACTTTACATTTGCAATGAGTAATTTGACGGTTTACAATCAGGGGAAAAGTGCTTCTGTTTTTCAGCATTCCAGGCACGTGCAGAGGGGGGTGCGGTGGGTGCTTGAGCACCTACCCCTTTTCCCCTTGATGCCCAAAGTGCCCTTTTGTCAAGGCAATTTTTTTTATTTTATTTTATTTATTTATTGTATTATTTATTTGTAATTAAACACCGTTTTGTGAAGGCCTGCCCAATCTACCTATTAGTAAAATTAATGAATAATAATTTTGCCGTAAATAAAATTATCCACATGATGACCTTTCACCTGACGATCTCATCCGGGATGATCCCTCATGTTCAGACACCTTTAGTAATTTAGTGCACTAATATCTTCAATAATGTCCGTGGCTGCCGGTAAGTAGAGTTCTCAGCGAAGCAGTGTGCTTGTTTACTTATATTATTAAATTACAATTATTTGACAAGTAATAATTGTCAAATAACAATTTATAAACGTTGTTTATATTGCTGTGTGTAGCCTGTGGAAGTAACGTTAGCTGCAGCAAGGAGCTATAATATTTTTGTTCAATATGTTTTGCTAATGACAGTTTTATGATTGGTTTATAAAGGATTCTACGAACATATTTTTCCCATTTTTATCACAGAATAAGGCAGGAAATATATCTTATAGTTTCTATACTAAATTTTATGTCAATCAGTACTGCATTATTCATAGTTTATTTATGACCTGGAGATAACTTGAAAAACACACATAAACCATATATTTTCGCAATCGTGTGTTTATTGTCTTCACGTTTCATCAGTAACGTTTGGCATCGAGTATGAATGAAACACACTGCATGAGAGTGTTCAGCGCTCCTGATATTCACATCTCCTTATTTTGGATACAAATAAAATGTCAGGTCATGTAAAGACTATCGATACTGTCTCTTTGAATTTAAATCTAGACATAAATCTAGAAACCTCTACGCGAACACACTGCCCAAATAAAGTGCTGGGGACGAATTTACATTTTATTAAAATTAAATATTTATTATCGAATGGGACTAAGGCTACGTTTACACAACAACGATGTAGTCAAAAATGGAAAAGTTTTTCCCTTCTGTTTTTAAAAAGTTTCACGTATACACGACAACGTTTTCAAAATGATTCGCGTTTAAACATACCCGTTTAGCAAACTCTTGAGAAGCAACAACAGTACCATATACTCCGCCAATGTTGTGTATGTTTGTTCGCACTTGCCTTTAAAATCGACACGTCCTGCGCATGTCTACATACCTAACACATACTACGCACGCGCATGATGACACCGTTTTCAAAGATTCCTGTATTGGGTGTTTACACGGAAACGATAACGGTGGCGTTTTCCAAAACTTGCACTTTGAAACCTGTTTTCAAAAATATGCGTTTTCAGTTCACAAAACGCCGTTGTCGTGTAAACGAACAGGCAAAACGCATAAAAAGTTTCCCGTTTTTGGCTGAACACGTTGTCGTGTAAACGGCCCCTAAATTCACAGAGAAGCTCTGTTAATAATTTTTTTACCCCACCTCTCCATGTAAAATTAATCCCATCTGTATAAGGCTTAAGACAACAAACTGTCAGGATCCTTCCCTGGCAGCTCTATCTGTTTTGTCTTTGTTTAATGTTTCTGTGTTTGAGCACTTGGCTTTCTCTTCATTTATGTTTGGCCATGCTTTGTCTTGCCTCCTTGTTTCTCCTAGCTACGCCTCGTTTAGCCTTTGTCTTGTTTAGCCCTTGTCATTTCTCTAACTGTGCACACCTAGACCTCTGGCCTGTTGCACGAAGCCAGTTTCGGTTTTGACCCAGGCAAGTTTGTGTTTAGTTTGAGCAAACTCTGAATTTTTGGCCTTAAGAAGGTGGGTTGGTTTTGAGCAGATTTCATCGCTATATGGTAACTTACGCTACACGGCCTGTGTTCCATGTGCCCCTTTTATACTTTGAGCATCTGCCCCTCCAAAGGTCTCTGCACGGCCCTGCAGCATTTTCTTTCTGATACATATTTACAGTTGGTCTATTCGCACAGGATAAGCATTTCCTGAGGTAATTTTTACAGACCTTTTTACAGGAGGAAAAATTTGCTGTAATTGCGCTGACTCTCGTGAGAAGTCAATTAAGTCTAGAATAGGTCGGATACCCCCATCCTTTTTTGGAACCAGGAAGTACCTGGAAAAAACCTGTTTAACTGGTCTGGGCCATGTACAACTTCTATGGCCTGTTTTTGTAGTAATGACTCTATTTCTGCTGCCAATGTGATCAGATGCTTTGGATTCCGTATCAATGTAGGGCGAACCCCGGTATTTGGAGGTGGTCGATGGCGAAAACTGCAAATTGTACCCTGTTGCCAGGGTGTTTAACAGCCATGTATCTGCTGTTATTGCCTCCCAACACTTCAAGTGTTGAGGAAGGAAACAGCCCACCGCTGACTGTGTACCTTCAGGTATGACACTGAAGAGCCCCAGAGCTGGTAGTAGGCTGTGCTCTGGATGTGGAATTGCGTCTAGACGAAATATAAATCGTGAGGCTGCTCTGGACTGGCGTGGCGGTGCCAACACCTCCTGCATTCTGCTTTACACAAAGCCAGTACTATGTTCTTGATGATGAGGATAATGACCTCTATGGGAATACTGAAAATACTGTGCAGGATGCCTGAAGGTAGTTTGGCGCCTTAAATGCTTCGAACACATTTCAGATGCAAGAAGACGTCTGTCTAATACTTCCTGAGCCTGTGCACCAAACACCTGTCCCGGAACTAGGGGAATTTGGCGCAAAATGTTCTTACCAGATTCCGGCAATGGAGTCTGGGCTAGCACCTCTGTTTCCTTAGTTGTGTCAGAAGACCCAGAGATCTGCCACATTCTGACGCAGCTGCTCCAACTGCTTGGAGTGAAGGTTGTAGTATTTCAGCACATCCTGAATTGTCCGATGAAGGTAGTGAAGCACTGAGTGCCAATAGCAACTGTGCCAATGTATTTGAGATGCATTCAACATTCGTCACAGCACTGTACATCTTATGCACAAGTGTTTCAGTCCGTTTACATTCTGCCTGTGGACAGCACGGCTCAGAACGCAGCACCTCATCAGCCTGCACAGCAAGTGACGCCACTACAGTTTCTACTGGTGGCATTGAATCCAAGCCAACTGACCCTGCATCTGCCATACTAGACAGCATACGCATTACCTTATCAGGCCACATGGTCAATCTTGAAACCAAAGGATAATTCTTTAATGAAGTCACCACACTGTGGAACAACTAACTCATTAGCCTGACCAGAAGCACGGCGAAAGAGGTTAGGAGCCTGATTAGTTGCACTAGGTGGAGCATCAAGGTTGAGCTTTGCCAAAGCCACCTTTGATTTACCATGCAAAGAATTTGCTACTGGTTCACCATCATGACTTGAACTCAGTACACTGCTTACAATTAACTGTCATGTCATGATGTTCATCAAAAAAGGAGTCAGATGCAGACACTGAGACTGCATCAAAATCTATCTCCGGTCCAGGATCAACTGTATTAGCTTCTGTTAAATGTTGCTCCTCATTATTCTTTTTCATAGAAGCCAAAAGTGTTTGAATCTGGCCCGTACCTTCAGCCAGCTGATCCACCCTGCGCTCCAACGCAGAGGTGGTCTTCACCTTTTTTTTCTTAGGAGGTGGAACAACCACCACTGACACCCTTTTAACTCCACGTTCTGAAGAGGTAGCGTCCAATGGGAGTAATGAAAAATCTGATTGAGCATTCCAATGTGCTTCACAAATTGCTAAGGATCTGAAAGGGCCTGTTTAAGGTGCTCAGGTCTCAAACAAGTTATATAACGTTCATGACCATCATCTACTACCATAGGTGAGTCACACAGCGTGCTCGCCATTGCACAAAGAAATGGGGAAAATCAATAATAATTACATAATAATAATTTCAACGCTGCAGGCTAGAGTAACTGAACAACTTCATCAGTAATATATCTCAAACAAAATTACTGAATGACCAGCTGCGCCAACGCTGCTTGTCAACGTGTCTTAATGATAACTGAAATATAAACATTGGTTGTTCATTTAAGGCGACACGCAGTCACTTAACACTGCTTACCTTCCCATCGTCTAATAGTATAACGAGAAGCAGTGAAAAATCGAAGCACTCACCGAGCGTCCAAAATAATAATAATAATAATACCATTTGCATCAGGCAAGAAGTGCTTCAGTTTTTAATATGACAATATTTAGATGTAACTGAATAATGTTTAGATTTAAGTTTTCCTGGAAACTGAATATGTAACAAGAGACCTCTCTTGCTATTGGATGGTTTTGGATGTCATATCTAATCAATGGCTGTGTTTTTTGTTTGTTTTTTGTGAAATGCCAAGCCTCTGAAACTGAAACTGAAACAGAACCTTTATTTTACAGAACCATGGTTTCTTATAGTACTTTTAATAATTCCACATAAATAGTAATATCCCTACAAGTAAATAAATTCCAAATGTCCAATTTTTTCAGGAAAAATGTGACATCGATGGTAGCTGCTCACAAACATTTGCAGACCTTTAAAGTTGAAGTTTTTAGGGTTGATCCAAGTATCAACTCAAATGATCCAAGTAAAGTTAACTTATTTTAAACGTAAAATATTTTCTTTACTATTTAAACTTTACATTTGCAATGAGTATTATAAACTGACGGTTTACAATCAGGGAAAAGTGTTTCTGTTTTTAAAATGACAATATTTAGATGAATAATGTTTAGATTTCAGTTTACCTAGAGACTGAATACATAACAAGATGTCTCTCTTGCAACTGGATGGTTTTGGAAAGTGGTTCAGGAAAGACATTACACAACTAATCAAATTTTCCTGGAAACTGAATATGTAACAAGAGACCTCTCTTGCTATTGGATGGTTTTGGATGTCATATCTAATCAATGGCTGTGTTTTTTGTTTGTTTTTTGTGAAATGCCAAGCCTCTGAAACGGAACAATGTGGTGAGTTTATTGTCAGCATTCTGTGGGGAATGTCAGTATGTTTACTTTCTGATGAGTGAGCCAAACCAGATACACAAGACCACAGATGGAGTATCAAATATATATAACCAATATATAAGTTGTTAAAAAAAAAAAAGATATACATAACAAGATGTCTCTCTTGCAACTGGATGGTTTTGGAAAGTGGTTCAGGAAAGACATGTCACAACTAGTCAATGGCTGTGGTTTTGTTTGTGAAATGCCAAGCCTCTGAAACGGAACCATAGAGTGAGTTTATTGTCAGCATTCTGTGGGGAATGTCAGTGTGTTTACTTTCTGATGAGTGAGCCAAACCAGATACACAAGACCACAGACGGAGTATCAAATATATATAACCAATATATAAGTTAAGTAAAAAAAAAAAAGATCAAATGAAATTAATCTTTGCCATATAAATCATAAGCCTGATTAAAAAGTTATTTATTTATTTGTTTATTTTAAAATAATGTATATCTCCATAAATATGACAGTAACTTTCACATGATTAATAGTTTCTTATACCCATGTGACTATTTTATAAGGAAATCTCCACTATTTATAGATATTATTTATATTTTTGTGTAACCTACACTTGATACAATTATGCTTCATCTTTTACGAATGCCCT
>NW_015549614.1:23281-23973 GCF_001515605.1 Sinocyclocheilus anshuiensis
AGCCTGATTAAAAATAGTTATTTATTTATTTTAAAATAATGTATATCTCCATAAATATGACAGTAACTTTCACATGATTAATAGTTTCTTATACCCATGTGACTATTTCATTAGGAAATCTCCACTATTTATAGATATCATTGATATTTTTGTGCAATTATGCTTCATCTTTTATGAAGGCCCTTTGAAAGAAAGCAGTCTTTAAAAAACTTCAATCAACTTAGCAACTGGTGACATATAAATCTTTCCGTCCTCTCATTGGTAGATCATTGGCCGAGGAAACTTTCCCAAACTGGTTTGTGGCTGAAGTTTCATGTGACTGATGCTACCAAATGAAACTGAAACTGAAAGATTCTTTTTATTTTACAGAACAATGGAAATTTCAGTTTACCTAGTGACTGAATACATAACAAGATGTCTCTCTTGCTATTGGATGGTTTTGGAAAGTGGTTCAGGAAAGTCATGTCACAACTAGTCAATGGCTGTGGTTTTGTTTGTGAAATGCCAAGCCTCTGAAACGGAACCATAGAGTGAGCTTATTGTCAGCATTCTTTGAGAAATATCAGTGTGTTTACTTTCTGATGAGTGAGCCAAACCAGATACACAAGACCACAGATGGAGTATCAAATATATATAACCAATATATAAGTTGTTAAAAAAAAAAAAGATAAAATGAAATTAATCTTTGCCAT
>NW_015549614.1:24148-25861 GCF_001515605.1 Sinocyclocheilus anshuiensis
ATGATTTTAGCAAATGGCTGCAATATAACAAAGAGTGAAAAATTTAAGGGGGTCTGACAATCTCTTTATACCCTTGTATATATATATATATATATATATATCACTCTGTGACAAGAGTCCACCCGTTTGTGGATTAAATAACTAATATAAATAAATATAAATGTTTATGTATAGTTGTGGATTTGAGATTTGTAGAAATGTTTTGGGACCTGGTATGGATTAAATCCAATGATCAAGGTTTTTTCCCCCAATACTATATTTATATAAGATTTAGAAACAAAGCATCTAATTCTTGCAATATTTTTGAGATGATAATATGCTGATTTAGTCTTGCTGTGCTTAGTTCGACATTGAAAGCATGAAGGTGGTCTTTAAAGATGTTATATTCACATCAAATCACATGCATGTTCTAATGTGTGCATCTCTTTCTGACAGAGACAGATCTAGATTAGTTGTAGGAGACCAGCATTCTGTGAGAAATGTCAGTGTGTTTACTAAAAATGACTGTTACTTTCACATGATTAATACACTTTCTTATAATCAGAATTTTTATATTTAAATATTTCTTATATTTATGAGGAAGTATCACAAACCTAAATTATTTGTGCATGTTTAGCTGTGTTTATGGCAGTCATGGATCTCTGGGGACTTTCAAAAACTAGTTTAATATGATTCTAGAGATAACATACTGAAACAAGTTCTTTTGCAGGAACCCTCAAGCATCAATCAGTTTGACAATAGGCCTAATGATTTGCCAATCTGATTAAAAAAAAAATCCCCTTTAAATTCATAATGTAATCTTAACAATAATTTGTGTTTTGATGAACAGATATGCCATAGAACAGAATGTTTTATTCTGAGCTTCTACAATGTTGCAATGCAAATCTGTTTGTTTTACATAGAAAACCTTTAAATCAAATACCATCTATTTATAAAAACAATTACTTTGAGACAAACTACTAGACTGCCATCTTCCATTCATTCATTAATTTTCCTAACCACTTGTCCTCTAAAAGGTCACAGAGATGCTGGAGCCTATTCCAACCTTTCAGCTTTTAGAAACATAAAATCCAGGTTGTTTGTGGTTATTAAGCCATTGACCAAAAGTGATTTATTTTTATGTGAGCAGATGTTTAAAATGCAAACTTGACAGCATTACTTGTCCTTGACGCATAATAGGCAGCAGATTAGATGGGTTTGCCATACCGTTTGAGAGGGCTTAGACTTTCTACACTCTCAGAAAAAAAGGTACAATTTTGTACCAAAGAAGGTACAAACCCTTGTCACTGGGGCAGTACCTTTTAAGGGTACAGAATTGTACCTTAATATAAAGGAACAAATTTGTACCATTCCAATTTGTACCTTAAAGGACATGATTTGTACCATGGGGAACCAAAATGTACCTTTTCATTTTTAAAACTTGTTGGTACAATATTGTACCTTCATCAAAGGTACAAATCTTGTCCTTTAAGGTACCACCCCAGTGACAAGCCCATTTGTACCTTAACTGTGGCAAATATGTTCCTTCAAGAACTATTAAGGCCATTTTCCTATTGAATAACATGCACATTCAACAACTGAAACCAAAAGATATTTTAATATCAGTAACTGCAAATACATATCAAATACACACAAGTGGTTGAAAAAGTATTTTTTGTATACTTTTTGTAAAAGTATACAAAATATTTCTTTGTGTAAATGCATCTTTCCAGA
>NW_015549614.1:25933-27956 GCF_001515605.1 Sinocyclocheilus anshuiensis
GAGATGCGGGAGCCTATTCCAACCTTTCAGGCCAAAGGCAGGAAAATCCCTCAGATGGATGGCCATCACAGGGTTTAGACTGCCATCCTGTGGTTATTAATATTTCAGAAACTCACGATTACTTCCTGTTTATTTTTAATTACAGATATTTACTGTTGATGTAATACTGCCACCTAGCGGTTGTAAATACAAATTACAGGCTTCTGTCTCAAACACATTACTCAAGATTAATAAATGCTGTAAAAAATATTGCAGTGGTAAATTTAAAAATATATACATTTCAACACATATTTAAAAAGGGTGATTTTGACTTTTCAACGAGGGGTTTTTGGTTTGAAAACCACACGCTCACCCCTGAACACAAATCTAACATTTGTGAACTTTTATATATTTAATCCATAATCAATCTCTTTATACCCTTGTATATATATATATATATATATATATCACTCTGTGACAAGAGTCCACCCGTTTGTGGATTAAATAACTAATATAAATAAATATAAATGTTTATGTATAGTTGTGGATTTGAGATTTGTAGAAATGTTTTGGGACCTGGTATGGATTAAATCCAATGATCAAGGTTTTTTCCCCCAATACTATATTTATATAAGATTTAGAAACAAAGCATCTAATTCTTGCAATATTTTTGAGATGATAATATGCTGCTTTAGTCTGTCTTGCTGTGCTTAGTTTGACATTGAAAGCATTAAGGCGGTCTTTAAAGATGTTATATTCACATCGAATCACATGCATGTTCTAATGTGTGCATCTCTTTCTGACAGAGACAGATCTAGATTAGTTGTAGGAGAGATCAATATATCAAAGAAAATACAGAAGTGCTATGTCCTTAATAACAGTGCATGAAATGTTTAGACTTGTACTAATAAATAAATCTAGTGTCTACATGATTGTGTGTGGCGCTGTCTGTGCATAGTGGTTGAAAAAGTATTTTTTGTATACTTTTTGTAAAAGTATACAAAATATTTCTTTGTGTAAATGCATCTTTCCAGACTACAATAAATACTTAAAAAATTAACAGAGTATCACTTAAAAAAAAAAAGCTGCAAAACATTTCATAATACAATTAAATTAAATGTTACAGTACATAAAATACAATTACACTAAAATGTTACATTATGTAACAAAACTAGAAACATTATGTGACATTTTCAAAAAACACCATCCTCCACCTCAACTGCTGTGCAAATTTCAGATCCCTCCATTTTTACAATTCTGAAGATTCTCTTCTCACTGAAGACTTGTGTCCAGTCAGACGTTCCCAAAATCTGCACAGTGGGATATGGTGTGCGCTGGTTCTTCCTGAACTAAATGAAGAATCAGTATTAGAAAAGACAGAAGTAAATTGATTGCATTTATATTCCCACTGACTAGTACAACTGTACCCTGAATATTTTTTTTTGTCTTACTACAGATTCTTTGCATGTAACACTTTGCATGTCTGATTGTGACAATTGTTCACTTTCTCCCTGAATATCACCAGATGTAAAATCAGCATAAAAGTAAAAAAAAGAAAGACCTCATTAAGTAATCCATGCGACTCCAGTGGTTTAACCGCACTTTAAAAACGTCACGGTTAATTAATCTTAAAGGTTCCACTAAACCGAGTGTTTCTTTTACACGGAACGGAACTGTTGCAGCTTGTGCAAAACGAGAAAACAAAGTTACACTAGCGGTGCACCAGCTTAAAATGACGTGCTTATCAGAGACACGGAGGCTACTACACGCATTAGATTAACTGTGACAGAGGGAGCAAACAGTGAAGCTTTATTTCCACCAGAGAAATGCTTGTCGATAGTGTGGGACCATTTTGCGTGCATCAAGAATGACCAGGGTGTCATTTAAATATTGCCGTAAAAAACTGCTGCTAAAGAGCAATAAATACTTTTGTGATTATTTCCATTTGTTAATTTCAAAAGAGAAATACTGTCATGGATATTTACAGAGCAGAGGTCACCTTTTTTTAATTCCAATGGGAGAGATGGACTTTTGTTTGTCTTTT
>NW_015549614.1:28107-34794 GCF_001515605.1 Sinocyclocheilus anshuiensis
AATCCATTATAATCATAAGCGATGCTGTCTACACTGGATGCGGCGCGACACGGCAAATCCCCGACAGCAAACTGCTGCCGCGTTCTATTTATGACGTGGCTACTGACACAAAGTTCAAATGATTTTTAACAGTCGCTTTGTCCCGTCCAGTGTAGACACGGTGTTATATAGTTTTGATTCGGTTAAATGCAAGCATAAAACTCACCTTTGCATTTCCTCCTCTCTTCGTCTGATAATTCGATTCGAGCCTCTTAAAGGCCCCCTGAAGTCAACAATTGTATCCTTTAAAACTCATATTTGATCATAAAAATGACATATTTAAATTTTTTTTCTTGTGAAAAGCGGACGCCGATGCGGGAGAGGTGCGTCTGACTCCGGCTACTTTCACACTGCTGCCGCGGGTTATTATTCAAGTTTGTGTTTCTAAATACAAATAAATAAGCGCTGACAGCACATGACATCGTGAAAATAGGGGGGAATATTAACAGTTAGCGAAACATCTACAGAAAAAATATAACTGTTACCGGATTAACCTGGCTGCCTTCTCACTACACCCTCTGCTTTGCAGCACAGTTAATGATATGCTAAGGATAGGATCCCTTGATGCGATTGGTTATTGAGTTTTGTGACGTAGCAAAACAAAGGCTGTTTCAAACCGCGTTTCTGTGACTGATAAGCTGGTATGCTCAATTTAAGCAAGGAGACTGATGGCTAACTTCTTGAGGTATCTGTTATGTGATATATGATATATATATGATATATGATAATGACTGATAAAACTGTTTTTACTAGCCGACAACTACAGTGGATACTGTAACATTCGTTAAATTTACTTACTTGACGATGTTGTGTCCTCAAAATGCCTTGAAGAGGCTATTTAAGCTTTTACGCTCCCTGTTGTGAATGGGTGGCTGTAACGTCTAACACCGTGTCTACACCGGACGTGAGCGGCGCGACAAAATACTATAGAATCCATTATAATCATCAGCGATGCTGTCTACACTGGATGCGGCGCGACACGGCAAATCCCCGACAGCAAACTGCTGCCGCGTTCTATTTATGACGTACTGACACAAAGTTCAAATGACACAGTCGCTTTGTCGCGTCCAGTGTAGACACGGTGTTATACATTTTTGATTCGGTTAAAAGCAAGCATAAAACTCACCTTTGAATTTCCTCCTCTCTTCGTCTGATAATTCGAGTCAAGCCTCTCTTTAGCTTGTGAAGTTCCTCTAACGATAAAGAAGTTGAAGTCCTGGATGTGCTGGCGCTAGACTGCTTCCCGCTCTCCGATGTTTGAAAATTCCGTTAACGGCTGCTGCGACTTCGGCCCGTCAAGTCTTGTGTTGCCATGCCTAATAGTTAACCGTTGATATTTAAAAGTTACAATGGGCAGTGTTGAGCAAACGCTATATTGTATATGTAGTCGCGATCATTTAATACTAATCAACTAAGTTAATTGCATTTTTTTTTAAATGTAACATTATACAAATGGCTAAAACCACTGAGCGCATAGCTCCATGAACTAATTTAAGCCATTCATTTCACGTTGAGTAGCTGAAACATTTACATTTTCGACTTGTGAACTTAATATAAACATAAATTGTCAAAACTCACCTTTAAATCTCGTCGTCTTCAAGATTAACACTTACAATCCATTCTCAAAGAGCTTTTCTGTTGATAAAAGGGCAAAAGTAGTCTACTTCCCGCTCTCTGTTCTGTTTGAAAATTCTGTAACGGCCGCAACGATTTCGACCAATCAGAGTCTTGTTGCTATGCCTAATAGTTAAAACAGCAACCAATCATGAGTGAAACAGTAAATTTGTACCTTTGACGTGAGAACTTTTATGTACCTTCATTTCAGTTGTACCTTGAAAGGTGCCAAACAGTATCATCAAAGGTCTTTACTGTACCATTAAAGGTACAGTTATTGAAAAGGTACAAAACTGTTCTTTGAGGAACATTATTTGTACCATCGTGTACCTTTTTACTGAGAGTGTAGGATTGTAGCTTTTAGATGTTAAACACATTAGTTAGCACTCAGATTATGCGTTTACTACTAGCCTAATACTAATGGTAATACTAATAATATAGTACAATCATCATCATCATCATCAATCCCACTTCATATTAGGTGTCTTTAACGACTATGTGCATATGGTGAGAATTGTTTTTTACCCTTTTGTTTTTTGTTTTTTTTTACATTTGATGCCACTGAGGTGTGATTTGGGTAAGGCTGGCACAGGTTCCATGGTATGGGTAGGTTTAAGGTGTACCATTAAAGGTACAGTTATTGAAAAGGTACAAAACTGTTCTTTGAGGAACATTATTTGTACCATCGTGTACCATTTTTTCTGAGAGTATCATGTAATAAAACAGAGAAAAATATAGAAAGCTACAGGCACACTGGGTTCCTGCTTGCTCTGTAAGCATTTGTGAATGTTGCTGCTATCATAGCGGGGACCCGAAATGTCACTTAGAGCTGATATCAGTTGTTTTTTGTTCACCTACAGCAGTTGGAGGAGCGTGTTGGCCTTGGCTTGAGGCAGCAGCTGGAGAGCTCTCACTGGAGGAGGGGGCAGCTGTTTTTTAGTTGATATCTAAGGGGCTTGCAGAAATAGAATGGGAGAGTTTGGTTCAAACATTTAAATAATTTCATTTTGGTTTGTGCCACAGTAACAGCTCCTCTAAATAGTAAAGATGACATTAAAGTGCATGTTTATTTATTAATTTGATGTGTAGATCCTCTGGCTATTCCATGCATACAGTAAATGCTGTACACTATGGAAATAGTGAACACTCAAATACATACATACATACAGTAGCCTACAAACTGGAGAAATAGTAAGAGTAATATTGTGTTTATCTGCGCCAAAGAGACGTTCTAGCAGAGTGTTTCATTATTGCCACATTTGCATGACTGCAAAGCTGTTTATGCTATAAAATAAAAACAACAATACTAGCATTTTGTTATACTGCATCATTATTTGTTAAAAAAGTAACTTATTAGTGAAAAAGATTTAAAACTATTTTTTTTAAATGACTGTCAGTGTAAGAGCAATGCTAAGTTAGTCATGTTACCAGTGTTTTAAATTACATAATTTTAAGGGTTTAAAAGTTCCTTTGTCTCCTCTGCTCCTTTTTGCAAACAAAAAATGGTTTGTTTCTGCACTTTTCTATTTACACTTGCAGACTGTGGAATCAAAACATCAGATACGATTAGAGAGCTGCCTGACAGGTGAATGAGGAAAACTTTTTCTTCCTCCTAGATACATCAATGTCACTGTGTGGGTCGAACTCTGAGTGGATGATACAAAAGCTAATACTTGCTTTTTTCATTTCTGTTAAGTATTTCTCTGATGTTTGTTCGACTCTCATCAATCAAGATGGAGCTGTACATAACAATTCTTACTTTAACCATTGTTCTCTCAACTGATGCTGAAAGTAAGTTTAAGTTTTAATCACTTGGTACTGCATTGGATTATAGTTAAAATTATTATATGCTTTAATCAGACTGAATTTATGTTGAAATTATTTGTTAAACAGTTATAGTCAGGATCAACTGGGTAATGATGTATTGAACATAATACACCGACTGTTACTGTTACTGGTTACAAACAAACACACACCTGTGTAGGTTTTGCTATACCAGTGCATTAAAACTAAAACCTCCACCGGTTTTGGAAAAAGCATGAATAGATATTCACTATGTGAATATTGATTCACCATTTGCTATGTGAATATTGCATTGAAAGCACGTCCTGCATACTGTATATTTTAAAATCATCTCAGAGTTCTACAGGAACAAACACACCATGAAATCATGGTGACATATAAAACAAAAGAGCATGTAATACAAAATAAAAGACAATGAGTAGCTTCACGGAGCATATGAAAAAATACTTTTAATTTGTAAAATATCTTTATAAAGTAATGTAAAAAAAATATTATAATTTGTCCGCAAGTGTTTAAGAAATAAATGTTTATATCACTGCTCTTAATTTTTTACTTTTATATTCACAAATTGAATTTGTGAAATTATTTTTTTTTTAAAGAACAACCTTGAGAACAAACAATGTACAAACACTATAAAGGAAAGGAATAAAAACTGATCCAACCAAAAGACCTTTCACAAGTCTTTTGGCTCAGTTACAAGCTCAAGCACCAGGGCAGACTAGACAATATATCCAAAAACACAACACAACAAAACTAAATAAACAAACTCAAACAATTTAAATCAAATTAATACTTTTCTCAAAGATCCAAAAATAATGCTAATGTGAACCCCTCACATGGTTTTGGAATTAGGAGGCTTGTGGTGAGATTCATAAGAAATTAGTCCTATCCTCAAGATTATTTTAAGGACAAAAACCTGACAAAGTGGAATAAGTGGATTTTATTATGCTCGTTGTATTTCAGTTGTACATGAATATGTCGGAATTCATGGATGCTCTGAGACAGATGGAGAGGATATGCATGAACTTGATGAAGAGGAGATGTGGCATGCTGACTTCAATCAGAAGAGAGGAGTAGTAACATTGCCTGAATTTGCAAATCCTTTGGAATTTCCTCATTTTTATGAAACAAGTGTTATTGAAATGACAGGATGCAAAAGTGATGTAGCATTTTTGACTAAAATTTTCAAGAGCCCACCACCAGAAATGGGTAAGGCATGAAAATGTACTACTAAATTTGACATATTTTAATTAACAATACTGTATAACAGCAATATGTTAGGTACTATGAACTGTTTATAAAGGGGATCATTAATAATTAATAACAATGACAACATAAATAAAAGGGCAACTTCCACACAATACCTGTTAATTAGTTAGCAATTTTAACTGACTTGTAACTCAACTCAATGCTTAAATATGCTTATTTATACTTTATTCAAAACCAAATTCATGATTTATGTGATGATGAAACAAAACTAGAATATTTGAGATTCAAATTTCTTATCTTCATTCATTAACCAGGCCCCTTATAAAGGGAACATTAATGTAAGTGTTACCATAGTGTGAACTTGGTGGGGACAGAAATTAAATAAGATACTGTATATTCATCAGGTTTTGCCTCAAAAGTTTATATAATATGCATTAAGTTATATGATATCTATATTTATTTGAATTAACTACTGAATACAGTTTTGTGTGTTTCTAGATGCACCCCATACATCCATCTAAAGGATGATGTAGAGCTGGGTGTTCAGAACACTCTCATCTGTCATGTGACTGGCTTCTACCCTCCATCTCTCAGCATCTCATGGACTACGAATAATGCTAATGTGACAGAGGGCATAAGTTTAAGCCAATACCGTCCAAGGGCAGAGATGGTACCTTCAACATCTTCTCCACTCTTAAGGTTACACCTGTTGAAGGAGACATTTACAGCTGTACCGTGAACCACAGAGCCCTCCAGGGTCAACCTCAGACCAAAACATGGGGTAAGTGTGATATTTTATTATTATCATTATTTCAGCTCAAATTTGTTAAAATCATCTTTTCAGCTGTTATAATTTTCATGCATCCTCCAATTTCCTATGCATGTATTTTCCAGATGTAGATGTTGCTCTCCCAAGTGTTGGTCCAGCTGTGTTCTGTGGAGTGGGTCTGACTCTAGGACTGTTGGGAGTCGCTGCTGGAACTTTCTTACTCATTAAAGGAAACAACTTCAACTGACTACAAAAACAATGGAAATAAAACAAAAATATTCAAACTGAGCAATCTGAAGGCTCGTATCATTATTGATGTTAAAGGTATAAATAAATGCATACATCTGGACTCAAAGCATGGTCAACTTGACTAGCTATGTAACACAAACCATGCTTATTGAAAGTCTAAAAACCTTTAATTGAAACAAAAAGAAAAATCTTCTCTTAAACATATCTGCGCATCACATACATTAAGTAATATATTCGCATGGTACAAAACTAACATTTTTAAGTGTCTGTACGGTCAGAGAACGCTTGCATGTGCTATTTACACAAAACCTCATTAGACACTTTCAATTGGGCACTATGATACTGTTATATTTGGTCTTAAATGTTTATGGAAAATGTTTTCTTTTCCATAAAAGCACCATCTAAAAAACAAATAATATGACGATGACCATAAAGAGAAGGCCATGTGGTAGTAAAGGATCCTGAGACTCTCATTCTGTGTTTTTTTCTTATGTTTTGTTGAGCACACATCTTTGGGCCTAATTGCCTTGGCTGTGTGCTGTCCCGTGTGTTTTGTGTTTTTGTTTGGAGCTTTGGGTCGGGTTCCTCACATTTAAGTTGCGGTTAAGGTGTCAGGATGCTCAAGCTCAAAATGTGAAGAGCAGTGGGTCCTCAGGACCAGGATAGACCAATTGTTAGGAGTCTGTCCTGCCTGTGATTTGCCTGCCTCCCTCCCTGATTCCTGTTGATCCAATTTTGCAGCATTAAAGTTGTTCTTTATGAAAATCATTATGATGAGACCAGCTCTGATGAATGGAATATAGGAGTGCCAGAGATGATAAATAGATAAACTGCTCAGTTTGTGTTCATAAAAAACTGAAAGTTTACAGAAACTAGCTGTTAAAAACGGTTTAATATTGCTGTTGTATAGGCCTAATATGCTAGGTACCAACTGCTTACACATTAATGTCACAGAGGTTTGTTCTGTAGAAAATATGAGTCTCTGTAAGATACATACATATATA
>NW_015549614.1:36020-36208 GCF_001515605.1 Sinocyclocheilus anshuiensis
GATAAATAGATAAACTGCTCAGTTTGTGTTCATAAAAAACTGAAAGTTTACAGAAACTAGCTGTTAAAAACGGTTTAATATTGCTGTTGTATAGGCCTAATATGCTAGGTACCAACTGCTTACACATTAATGTCACAAAGGTTTGTTCTGTAGAAAATATGAGTCTCTGTAAGATACATACATATATA
>NW_015549614.1:36488-39985 GCF_001515605.1 Sinocyclocheilus anshuiensis
CTAAATTAGTTAGACTGGTAAATCTACAGTGTTTTCTTTTAAAGTGAAAGCAGTATGCTGCCTAGCAACATTTGACACTTACACCTGCAGTAACTGGTTGTAGAGTTATCTTGGACATCAATCTCATTAACGTGAACAAATCACTGGCAGCATTCAGCTGAGATTCAGAGTGAGAGAAAATGTCACTGCTGTCATCTTATATTAGCACTGTCTATATGTCTTGTAGTGGAAAGTGGTAAGTAAAATGAGAGGTATTGAAATAATATATGTGTTATTATTGTTATTGTTTCTGTTAGTAGTAGTAGTAAAATTATTACATTGAAACATTTTCTTAAGAAGGGTCATTCGTTTTAAAGTTCCTGGAAATGGACATTCTAAAGAAAATATTAGGCTACTTGTACTTTTTGAAAAGACATCAATGTAGCCTACTGCAACTGACTGATGCATCCAAGTTCTTTCTTGTTAACATATTTATCTGTCAGATTGTTCTGCATCTTCATTCTTTTTCGCACGTACATCTGCCCTTTGTTGTTTCTGATGAGAGCAGAATTCAGTCAGTGAACGCGCGCACCCTGAACAAAACACGGTGTTTCAGCAATGACTCATCTGATCGCCTCTGATTGGTCATTGCATTCATAAGCTCAACAAAATCGTGTGTGATTGGTTTTAATGCGCAGCACTGTAAAAACACGTCTGTCTCTGTCAGCGAATGCAGATTTGAATTTAAGCAGCTAGTGATGTTTTACTTTACATTACCTACAGGACAAACTGCGCATTGCACCCAAAATTATTTGGTGTGATAAGATTCCAAATTTAGGGGGCTTTTGTATGAGGAAGTATCACAAACTTAAATACCTGGTGCACAATAGCGTAGCAAGTCAACCCTGAGCCTTTTTTATTGAATGGGTCCAAAACAAGAAGTGCAACAAAGAGCCATTTACAGACGTTCACTGCAGCATATCAGGAAAATACTAAACACATTGCTTTGCAAAGGACACTTACAACTAATTATTTTCATCCGATAAATAGACTACATAATCTCTGTAAAGTAACAGGCCATCCAGATCAAACACGAGAGTGTTAGTAATAGTCAAAAACTGTCTATTGAGCAATTTACCTAATATATTTAATAAAACAATGAGCGTAAACCACAGTCAATGAATATTAATCACTGAATTTTAAGGGACATTATGAGGCTGCTTGGGCAACTGAGTGAGCTTTGAGCCATAGTCAATGAAGTGAACGATCTTATAGCTTTATGAATGCGGGTTCCTATATCTGCCTGGGCCTATATCCACATACATACCCTGCTCACCCAGATGCTATGCCACTGCTGGTGCAGGTTTGGCTGTATTCACAACAGTAATGGATCTCTGCGTTTCAAAACTTGTTTAACATGATTGTTGTAAATATACAAACAGATTATTTTACAGGAGCGCTAAAGCTTGTAAACATGAGGAAATTTTGGTGGAACTACGGGGAAGATCCAATTTTGCAGCATTAAAGTTGTTCTTTATGAAAATCATTATGATGAGACCAGCTCTGATGAATGGAATATAGGAGTGCCAGAGATAATAAATGGATAAACTTTGTGTTTAGTATTGCTGTTGTATAATATGCTAGTTACCAACTGCTTACACATTAATGTCACAGAATATGAGTCTCTGTAAGATATTAATATATATAAGTTAGTTAGACTGATAAATCTACAGTGTTTTCTTTTAAATTTTCGTTTAAAGTGAAAGCAGTATGCTGCCTAGCAACATTTGACACTTACACCTGCAGTAACTGGTTGTAGAGTTATCTTGGACATAAATCTCATTAACGTGAACAAATCACTGGCAGCATTCAGCTGAGATTCAGAGTGAGAGAAAATGTCACTGCTGTCATCTTATATTAGCACTGTCTATATGTCTTGTAGCGGAAAGTGGTAAGTAAAATGAGAGGTATTGAAATAATAAATATCAACAATAATTGCATCATTATTGTTACTGTTACTTTTAGTAGGAGTAGTAGTGAAATTATTATATTGCAACATTTTCTTAAGAAGGGTCATTGGTTTTAAAGTTCCTGGTAATGGACGTTCTAAAGGAAATGTAGCCTACTGCAACTGACTGATGAATCCAGATTCTTGGTTACATATTTATCTGACAGATTTTTCTGCATCTTCATTCTTTTTCAGCTGATGTATATTACAGATACCGTATGTCAAGATGCATCTACAGCTCCTCTAATATCAGTGACATGGTGTATTTTGACAACTACTATTTCAATAAATATCTATTCTATATAAGAAAAAAACTCGTAGTCTTGAGCGCAAATGGAGAAAAACTAACTTGGAAGTTTTTAGAATTGCGTGGAAAAACAGTATGTCCAGCTATAGACAGGCTCTAAAAGCTGCCAGGGCCGAGCATATCCACAAACTCATAGAAAATAACCAAAACAATCCTAGGTTTTTATTTAGCACAGTGGCTAGATTAACAAATAACCAGACGCCGCCCGATCTAAATATTCCCTCACAGTTTAATAGTAATGACTTTATGAATTTCTTCACTGATAAAATAGATAACATCAGAAATACAATAGCAAATGTAGATTCTACAGCGTATAATACTTCAGCTTCATTCATCGCACCAAAAGATAAACTGCAGTGCTTTACAACTATAGGACAGGAAGAGCTAAATAAACTTATCACTGCATCTAAACCAACAACATGCCTGTTAGATCCTGTACCCACTAAATTACTGAAAGAGTTGTTACCTGTAGCAGAAGAACCGCTTCTCAATATTATTAACTCATCGTTGTCTTTAGGTCACGTCCCAAAACCATTCAAGCTGGCGGTTATTAAGCCTCTTATTAAGAAACCACAACTAGATCCTAGTGAACTGGCAAATTACATGCTGTTCAGTTGCTTTGACACAATCTGTATTGTTAAAAGCGCTATATAAATAAAGGTGACTTGACTTGACTTGACTATTCATACAGTTTGACAGCACTTTGGGGAGATTTGTGGGGTTTAATGAGTATGGAATGAAACTAGCAGAGTTCTGGAACAATGGCACCTTTGTGCATGAAGAAAGAGATATTGTGGACTGGTTCTGCAAAGGTAATGCTGAAATCTTTGACTCCAGTATCAGTGATAAATCAGGTAAGTGGCACAAGTCTTTTCTCTCATTTTTGCTGTCAACATGTAGAACAAAAGCTAGTATCTAATAATAATTTAACATAATGTCTTAATGTCACCAGAAATGGTAAGCAGTAGCATTTCAAAATGTAAGAACTGAATTTGAATAACGTATTGTGAATAAAGACAAAAAGATTTTTATACTGTACAAACTGTATATTGTCTCCCTTAAACCTACCCATTACAGAAACATTTTACAAAAACATCACTGAGTATGATTTGTAAGCTGTTTGCCCTTATGGGGACCAACAGATGTCCCCAAAAGGAGAATGATTTCAGATATTGCCATCTTTGTGGGGACATTTTGTCCCCA
>NW_015549614.1:40033-47268 GCF_001515605.1 Sinocyclocheilus anshuiensis
CACACAACATGAAACTGTGTATTTAGGATGTTGCTCTTCTTGATTCAGTGAAACCAAAGGTTAAGCTCAGTTCAGTGTCGCAGGCTGGTGGCAGACATCCAGCTGTGTTGTTGTGCAGCGCATATGAATTTTATCCTCCACACATCAAAGTGTCCTGGCTGAGAGATGGTAAACTGATGACCTCTGAAGTGACCTCCACTATGGAGATGGCTGATGGGGACTGGTACTACCAGATTCACTCTGAGCTGGAGTACAGCCCCAAAACTGGAGAGCAGATCTCATGTATGGTTGAGCATGCCAGCTTCAGTAAACCCATGATTTATGACTGGGGTAAGATGAGACACTCAACAGCTGTCATATTATAACTGTGTTTGTGGTAAGCATACTTTGACATATGATATGACATACGCCACAGATCCGTCTCTCCCTGAGTCTGAGAGGAATAAAATTGCTATTGGAGCCTTTGGTCTGGTGCTGGGAATCATCATCTCAGCTGCTGGACTCATTTACTACAAGAAGAAATCAACAGGTCAGAGAAGATGAGAATAATTCAGAATTATAATAATCTGTGTATATCATCCCTGTACATGCATGTAACTTGACAATCTTTTTTTTTTTTTGACAGGGAGGATCCTAGTACCTCAGTAATGATGGTAGATTTCTACTTAAACTCACTTTTTAAACTCAAGTCACTTGATCAATAATTATGCATATTACAGGTCATCGTTGTGACTGCAAGGGGACTAATAATGAAGAATTTATCTTTATGATGTCCTTCATGATACCTCCTATCATACACAAACCTAATTTTCACAATCCTTTAGATATTGCTTCATTACTAAAAGATAAGACAAGAAATATAAAGATATAAAAGAAGAAATATAAGATAACATCTGGTGCTTTCAGGGGTGTGTTTCCCAAAACAACTATGGCCGCAATTCTGTCGTTACCAATAGAATTATTTGAAACTTGCGACCATAATTAGCAAAAGATGCTTTTGGGAAACACCTGATACTGTATGAATGTAAGATAATATTTGAGTATAAGAACTTATTCAATGTGGACAATTATGTGAATGATGTGTAAAATATAATACATGAAATATTGAGTTTATTTATTGTATTTGTACATAATAATGCAATTGGAACCAATGTGTTTGTTAATGTTGAAATGGACATTCATAAAATAAAAGTCTTTGTTGCTATGGCGAATAAATGGTAATTAGAATATATGATGAGCATATCTCATTCTTCTTTATTTTAAGAAAACTGGTTAGATGTGAATGTGTAAATTTGCATGTAATTGGTATTTTTAGGAATAAGGAGACTATCCCCTATTTTGACCCTAATGAGGCTCACTTCAAAAAGCGTTGAGAAATAACATTGTTCTTTAAAAACATTTTAAAGTTTTATGCAAACTAGTACAGGTGGTATTAGATTTTAATGATTTATCTTTTATGTTATGGGACACATCTATAAAAACTGTTTCAGAAGCTTCAAATACACCTGGTATATTCACTGGTATACACCTGTTATAAATACACAAATGCACAAGGTATATTCATGTACAAAATAAAGAATAATTAATCTTCAATTTAGTGCTAAGCACTGACTAAAATGAGCAAAATCCTGTTATGCGTCCTATTGAAAATGAAGTCTTACTTAAGTGTTGCCATTCTACAATCATCTGACCTGCTTCATTGCTTGATGTGCTCCTTATTCCTTATTATGTTGATGATTTGAGATTGTAAAAATGTTAAGATCAGACCCAAACTATCAGAGGCTTTAATTGGTTCTTTCATTATTTGTGCACTCATATTTTTTTTTTAACTCTCTACAGCACAGACACTGTTTGCTTGTTTGAAATTTCACTGCCATTTAAGGGCATTCCTATAACAATACTATTATTATTATTAAAGCAAGAATGTTAGCAGGCCCTCAATCCAAGCACACACTCAGCATCTGACCACAATGGTGAACCCCCCCCCCCTCATTTGAACATTATGAAGGTATATATATCGTCATCAAGATCACAGTAACTTTCACATGTTTAAAGGACCTTCCTTTCTCCCCGTGTGCTTTTGTATGAGGAAGTATCACAAACTTAAATACCTGGTGCACAATAGCGTAGCAAGTCAACCCTGAGCCTTTTTTATTTAATGAGCCCAAAACAAGAAGTGCAACAAAGAGCCATTTACAGACGTTCACTGCAGCATATCAGGAAAATACTAAACACATTGCTTTGCAAAGGACACTTACAACTAATTATTTTCATCCGATAAATAGACTACGTAATCTCTGTAAAGTAACAGGACATCAAGATCAAACACGAGAGTGTTAGTAATAGTCAAAAACTGTCTATTGAGCAATTTACCTAATATATTTAATAAAACAATGAGTGTAAACCACAGTCAATGAATATTAATCATTGAATTTTATGGGACATTATGAGGCTGCTTGGGCAACTGAGTGAGCTTTGAGCCATAGTCAATGAAGTGAATGATGTTATAGCTTTATGAATGTGGGTTCCTATATCTGCCTGGGCCTATATCCACATACATACCCTGCTCACCCAGATGCTATGCCACTGCTGGTGCAGGTTTGGCTGTATTCACAACAGTAATGGATCTCTGTTCCAAAACTTGTTTAACATGATTGTTGTAAACATACAAACAGGTTCTTTTACAGGAGCGCTAAAGCTTGTAAACATGAGGAAGTTTTGGTGGAACTACGGGGAAGTTTTGATAAAAAAAAAAAACTTTTGATAAAATTTGATAAAAACTTCCCAGTACACACACAATTTCCTCTGGCATGTAAATGTATGAAATGTACTGGTCTTCTTTATAATAGTTAATAAACAAATTCATCTTTAATCTAATTAAGTCTTTTGAAGTTTCCTGAACTTTGTGACAGGAATCCATATACTCCAACAGTACTACACAGAAATAACATCAGGAAACTAAAGCTTCCTCATACTGCAGTAAATAAAGTGCTTTCAAACTTTCTTAATACAGACCAGTGGTGTAGATTTCATATGAAGACTTCTGGGAGGGACACGCAGGTGGGACATCTAAAAAACTACAAAGAGCTACAATCAAGATGTAGACTGAAATCACATTTCCCCCCATAATAACATTTTTATTGAAGAACATAAAGTTCTTTATCTTCTGGAATCACATAATGAATTATGGTTTATTAATTTACCTCTATCAACAAGTTTCTGTTGTTAAAGTAATTTGAAACAAGCAGTTTCACTGAGATATGTAAATGCTAGATTACTTTCTCTTGACATTAGAACAATAACATATTCCTTCTCTCCATATGTCTCACTATCCTTATCTATAAACAAAAGAAATGCAAACTGAAGAATTCGAGTAAAACACGAGACTACTGATAAAAGAAACAAACGCAAAAATATATTTTAAAATATGACCACGAGAGGTCCCTGTCATTCCACAACTAATGTTCACAGGTTCACTCACTCACTTTGATGACAGATTTGGTGATTTAAGTGAAACTTTCCGGTGTTTTGTACGTGTATGATTTCACAGGTAGGCCTACATTACAAATTTGCTATGTAATATAATATGAATAACACAAGCAAGCATATTTAATCTCTTTCTGCGTTGAGCAGTTAATCGCGTGACTCTCACCGCCTGTCTCGTGTTTAATTCACTGTTAGCGGTCAATCCTGTCGCTCGTGCGTTCTGAGCTGCTGAGGATCCACAGCTCGCGATGGGTCACGGCTGGACAGATGACTGGTGTTTCGCGCTTCCTCGACACTTTCTGCGTGGACGAGACCACGACAGGACGCACGAAGTCAAGGACAGTTATCAACAAGAGAAAACTGAGGTACCTTTCTTTCGTTGGATTATAATGGAAAGCAGTGCATTAATTTAGAGAAGACAAACAAAATGGGTTGTAAATCTCGCTAAAGATACCCAGTTGAGGCTGTACTTTTCTTAACATGTAGTTTTGGCACACTGGCCGCTGTTGCAGTTGAAATTAATAATTAGGAGCGCGTGCACAGGTGAAGAATCCACAGGTAAAACAGCCTCATGATGCTGACGGAACAAATGCGCTGCTAGTCTCTCCTGTTTAGGGTTCAGAGACGTCAGAAACGTTAATGGGACATATCATAGTCAACCCCTGTGGCCAAAATGAGCGTCTATTCTCACCTATGGCGGATTCTGCAGATATTCTTGGCAACGATAATCACGGCTGTCACACAAGGTATGTGGATTTCTTAAAGCCTAAAAGTTGGAAGAGCTAAATCATCATGTTTTGGTCATTGTGTATAGTGTAATAGTGTATTTAGGACCAGGGTAAGAGGTTTGTAATACCTGGAAAATGACTGTGCAGAAAGACACACTTTAAATAGAGTAGGCTAAATGCTAAACTACAGGCTATTTATCTAGTCATGTTAATGGGCAGAGAACAGAACACAAATTTGATCAAATACTGTATTCAATTAAGTTTTTTTTTCAGTATTAGACACAAACATTCTCCATTTTTTGAAACTTATTGTATAGGTTTAATAATCTGTTATCTTTAATAAAATTAACCTACCATAAAAAGTTGATGTCTAAATTTTGGCCTAAACTACTCAAAGGTCCAAACTTTCTTATTACACTAGACAGTATCCAGCTATTAAATAGAACATTAGAAATCATAGAACAGTGTCATAATTTCGACATAATCGGTTGAACTGATAATTCAATTTATTGTAATGAAACCTTTTTCCCATGCATCTTACTTAAATTTATGGGAAGAATTCATGATATACCTTTTTTGAGAGGGGTCATTTGTGGCTCACTTGGTGCCCTAGGCAAGATACTTCATATCCAAAGGAAAAGCAGTACTTTGACTTAAGATGTTACTCATGTCCAATATAATTTTGCATGCAAAACACAACTGAACTTGACAATGCATAATGCATTGTTGTTGATATCCTGATAGTAACTCCTTTTGTGTTCCACAGATTAAAGGAAATGATCTGCGGAAAGTGACTCATTTGGTGCAACTGGTCAAATTTATATATGGGAATGTGTGATTTCTTCTGCAGCATTGGCATATGCACTCTTATGAATTGGCACGATCATTCTGACAAACAGGAATTTATATTATCTGTATCTGTAAGGTACTTGGCTGCAGAAACTACTTTGGTTTCAAGACCTTAGCACCCCGGATAAAGGCATGATGAAGATTAAATCCCTATAAAACTTATTTTTCAAAGAGGTTTCATTGGAAGTTTTATTGGCATTATTGGATACAGAACTATTCCTGACCATTCTCCAAAGGTCTTTGCTCACTTGTCATTCTTTAGTTTCCCATTTCTCTCATTTGTCTCAATCCCTTCTATTTTTTTGCATTGAGTGCTTGCTTCTCAAGGCATGGTCTGGATAGGATTAGCGCTCATCCTGTCCCAGAAACAGTGTTTCTACAGTTTCACTCATTCATAGAGGCTGAGACATCTGTGCTGTGTGTGTCCTCCATCTTCAGTGGTGTTTTAAGACATTTTAAAATCACTTTTGTGTTTTTGTGCACAAAAACATATATATGTATATGATATCACGCAAGTAAGAGTTGTAGTATTAGTTAAATATATGCTTTTATACAAGCTCTAAGTTCATATTAAGTAACTTGCATTTCAGACAATTGTTGAGTTAGTTTATATATGTATCAAGCAGTCTCGGAAATCCACTTGGCCAATCAAATTTATGATATATATTACGTGAGTACTGGTTTGTTCCATCAGTCATATTGTTGTGCAGTGCAATAGCTTCACTTAAATGCATTCCGTGCCGAATATTTTATGTTTGTTTTAAACAACCCTACGTTCAAGCAGTCAAACCGTGCATGATGATTGATTATTGATGGTGGAAAAAAGAGAAAGGGGGAATATATATCACAAGCTTTGCTTCCATTCATTATAGACCCAGTATGATGTTGTGCTAAATGTTCATAGTTGCCCAAGCACAAAACAATTAAAATATCTTATTTTTGAGGCATATTTCTTTGGGATGTAACAGACTAGTTAGAATGGTATCAGATTACTTTATATGTGCCATATGGTCATATGCAGCCATATGTTTTACATTAATTTTAATATTGTCTATTGAGATTTCTTCAACCCCATCAGATCTCCATTTCAAGTCTTTGTCAGTAGGATGCCCTTAAATCACCTGCTTAGGATTTAATGTGGTGACATTTGGCATTAAGGATGCATTATAAAGGTTAGTGCAGACTTACAAGGTAGTGAGCAAGCTTGCTTGTTGACAATATAATAATGTAGTATGATCACAGAAAGGATCTGCTATATACTAACAGCTGTCATAATATTATATTTATGTCATCAATAGGCATGGGCCGGTATGAGATTTTGACGGTATGATAACCTTAAGCAAAAATATCACGGTTTCACGGTATTGTTGTTACAGCTCTAAAATGTTTGGGGGGGGGGAAAAAACGTTACCACTGAACACAATATATTTTATTTTTGAGCAACATACAGAATATTTGGAACAGTAGTATTTGTTTATTTTTTACTTTGATTTGTCTGGAACACCAGATACAGCGTTTCCTTGGTTACCGCTGTAAACATAGCAGCACTGCTGAAACACTGCTTTAATATGAATTATACAGAGACGAGATTAAAAGAAAATACCATCTAAACTTTTCTGAAGACCGTCAGTTCCCCTCAGAAACACATTCATATAAACCCCCAAATCAATATTGAGGATTTTCTCGCATACCGCAGGGACGGTATAATGGAAAATGTTAGTGGTTTTGAAACCGTGAAATTTTCAAATCGTGGTATACCTTGAAACCGGTAATCGGCCCATGCCTAGACATCAGTGTGAAATTGATCCAGCATCAAGGCCCCAATTGGTCAGTGTGAATGGCCTTTGCTCTGCCATCTGTGCTTGTTCGTCCTGAAGCATAAATGGTACTGTAACTGCTGCATTGAATCTAATTGTAATGGATTGAATTTGCTTAATTTCCCTGCTTTAACAAAATGTTTGATAAACACTATGTATTAGAAATTAATAGATGATCTCTATGGCTTGCAAAATATAAATGTAAATTGGTATTTATTTACCAGAAGTAATGTTGCTCCAATTTATTAAACTTACAAACATGCATGTTTCCTATAAAAGTAACTGATTGTGTCAAACTTTTAATTAAAAAAGCAAAATTTTTGTTATCAAATTGAGGGGGGGGGTTAAGTTTCAT
>NW_015549614.1:47425-47656 GCF_001515605.1 Sinocyclocheilus anshuiensis
ATGACATTTTTGTTGCAAATTTGGTATTGTGTTGGGTCACCAATTGATTTCAGATGTAAACTGGCTCCTGAAGCAAAACCAGCTCAGAAGCTCTGATCTAGTACATCAGTAACACCACTTTATTTTATTTAATATGTATTTTCAAGTGGTTTATCTCTGATGTTTTAAATCAAAATAGTATTATTTATTTTTGCTCAATCTCTCTATATGGCAGTGACAACCTTTTGTTCC
>NW_015549614.1:47709-51067 GCF_001515605.1 Sinocyclocheilus anshuiensis
GTTCCTGCCATAGTCATGCTATTTATCACTTATATATATATATATATATATATATATATATATATATATATAATGTTCTCAGGTTACTACCCATATATACATTAAACATGCACAGTAAACGTATGACCATTTCAAGTATCTAAATGCACATTAAACATAGTGAGCATTTATCTCAGTGTTTAGCACGCATCTTTAAAACGGTTTTCCCTAGAGTGTGGCTAGCAGGCTTATTAGCCCATCATACCTATGGATTTAGAGCTGAATCCAGCCAGATGTTATCTATGTCATCTGCTGAAATGGGGGGTAAATAGAATGGATGCTGACCTGTTGGCCTGCACAACTGCTAATGCTAATGCATCCAGTCCTGCTGATGGCTAGCACAGAGACCCTTACGTGAACTCTGCTCTCCAGCCAAATGTGCAAAATTTCAGAATGTCACACATATTTAAAACGTCAAAGGCAAACCACTCACCACAAAGACACATAAATAACAATTATATAAATCATCTGATTAGATATTTAGACATTTCTTTACAGATGAATGAAGATTTAAACATTTATACACAAAAACAGACTTTGCTCTTTCTCAAGTAACTTTGCTCTCTCTTTTTGCTCTTTTTTTTCCTTTGAAGCAGGTGTTGATCTGAATCCAAATGTTGTGGGTTGTGGCATTACCTGATCATGAAAAATGATCAGATTTTCAGATAAAGGGCTTAACACCAAAGAGAAAAAATACGCACCCTAATGTCATTTCAAACCTGTATGACTTTCTTTCTTCTGTGGGACATGAAAAAATTCTCAGTGATTTTTTCCCCCCCATACGAGTTTCATTGTTGTTTTGGGCACCATGCTCAAAAACAGATGAAACATTCTTCAAAATGTCTTTTTTGTGTTTCGCAGAAGAAAGTGGTCACATACTTTTTCCTGCACTGTGAATGTTTAAATGTGTTGTTTATATTGTAACTTGAATATCATATATACTATTTTTGACCAGTTTGTGCAAAGACTCCAGGTGAATTCAAAGAGTTCACTTACTTTCTCCCACAACTGTGCTGCTGTAAAGAGAATAAATTAAATGACAATGTCAACCAGGCAGAATGTTATCCATTTCAGAATAATATTTTTTTCTTTACGTTCTGTCACAGTTTCAGCTGTAAATGTGAGTTTAGGATTGTCATGTGCCATGAGTTCAGTTTGAGATTAGTTTGAGTCATGGCCTTTCACTGTAATGACTACATGACCCTACCACTCAGTCTACGTTTTAAAATTACTTCCAGAAATTTTATGCCTTCTCTTTTGAGCTCATCATTGTTATTGGAGTTTACTTATTTCTTTTTTTAATTTTTTTTACTGACACAGTGCACTTAATGTTGGGCCTCAGACTTCTCTGAGTTTACCAATCCGCAGGAGTTTTTCATGATCCTAGTAGAATATTGAATTGATATTGTGGGGTGGATTAAAGTAGGGAGCATTGGATGCAATATATCAAATTAATTTTTTTTATTATTTTCATCTTAATAAAATGCAATATTTCCATATGTGGTATGAGATCAGGACTTTGTTAATGCTATCTCTATTTCATACTTGTATATTACACTGTGAAGAGATTGCTGTACATTTTTCAAATTCTTTACAGTATTATTACTGTATTTTTATTCAGGCTGATGCTTATACTTTGCACCCTCTTTCAAGAATTCCATCTGGTGCTGTATGCACTTTGATGTTAATAAAAACTTTATATAGGTTACATCTGAACACAGCTACAAGGAAGGTACATAATTAGGCTAATTGATAATCAATCACATTAAAATCATTAAAGATCCTTTTTTTTTTTTTTACAATGCATTCTCAATCAGTAGAGCAAAGTGCTAGATAGCTGAAATAATGGGTTTGATTCCCAGGCTATGGATAACTCAATAAAATGTGTACTTTAAATGCAATTCAACAAGTTCCTTTGGATAAAAGCATCTGGCAAATGCATGAATGTAAATACAATGTAAAACAAAATGCATTTTGGTTTACCTAATTCTGCATTTCTGCAGAACTTGCTATATTAATATATTGCTAACCTGTTCCTCTCTTTAAAAAGTCAAGCCGTTCTGTGAGTTAGTAGGGAACAGCAGCCAATGCCTAATTTGGTTAATTTAGTAGTTGATGGAAGCTCACCTGTTGTTAGCACTGTTTCGACAGCAATCACAAGAAAAGACTCCAACTGACATGACCACAAGACCACAAACTTGAAAATAAAATACAAAAGATGTACTTTACAGCTGTGTTTCTTAAAGCAGCACTATGTAACTTTTGTCGCTCTAGCGGTTAATAAACAGAACTGCACACATCCCGCGGAAGAACATTCCAACCAGAGCTACTTCTCTAAGTTTATGTCTATGGCGATTCACGCAGGTATGTGTTACTCCGCAGCGGTGACGACCTGATCAGGCTACAATAGTCCAAATATAAGTACTTATTATAAGTGTACCGTAGTGATTCGGAATAAGACAGAAACGTGGTTTAAAAGATGAATTCATGATGTACTCATTATATACATTTTGCAAATTTTGAATACAGAAAAAGTTACATAGTGCTTCTTTAACTCAGTTTTCTTCAGTATTTCATGTTAGCTCGCTGTTTTATGTTACGTCTGTCACTGAATTTAGGGACTGTCTAAAGTTTCATATGACATTGGTGTACACGTTTCTTACTTAAATAGCATTTGAAGAGAATTACCTTACTTGTGATAAAGAGGCAGTGTAGAAAAGTTATTATGCTTCTCTGTTTTCAACTAGTTAACTTCGACTAACTGACATTAACTTACCAGTTGATGTTATCATCGATACAATGGCATTCAGAAAAAGAGGCTCCAAAATAATGGGTTTGATTCCCAGGCTATGGATAACTCAATAAAATGTGTACTTTAAATGCAATTCAACAAGTTCCTTTGGATAAAAGCATCTGGCAAATGCATGAATGTAAATACAATGTAAAACAAAATGCATTTTGGTTTACCTAATTCTGCATTTCTGCAGAACTTGCTATATTAATATATTGCTAACCTGTTCCTCTCTTTAAAAAGTCAAGCCGTTCTGTGAGTTAGTAGGGAACAGCAGCCAATGCCTAATTTGGTTAATTTAGTAGTTGATGGAAGCTCACCTGTTGTTAGCACTGTTTCGACAGCAATCACAAGAAAAGACTCCAACTGACATGACCACAAGACCACAAACTTGAAAATAAAATACAAAAGATGTACTTTACAGCTGTGTTTCTTAAAGCAGCACTATGTAACTTTTGTCGCTCTAGCGGTTAATAAACAGAACTGCACACATCCCGCGGAAGAACATTCCAACCAGAGCTACTTCTC
>NW_015549614.1:51472-53879 GCF_001515605.1 Sinocyclocheilus anshuiensis
ATATGTGGTATGAGATCAGGACTTTGTTAATGCTATCTCTATTTCATACTTGTATATTACACTGTGAAGAGATTGCTGTACATTTTTCAAATTCTTTACAGTATTATTACTGTATTTTTATTCAGGCTGATGCTTATACTTTGCACCCTCTTTCAAGAATTCCATCTGGTGCTGTATGCACTTTGATGTTAATAAAAACTTTATATAGGTTACATCTGAACACACCTACAAGGAAGGTACATAATTAGGCTAATTGATAATCAATCACATTAAAATCATTAAAGATCCTTTTTTTTTTTTTACAATGCATTTTTTACTCAATCAGTAGAGCAAAGTGCTAGATAGCTGAAATAATGGGTTTGATTCCCAGGCTATGGATAACTCAATAAAATGTGTACTTTAAATGCAATTCAACAAGTTGCTTTGGATAAAAGCATCTGGCAAATGCATGAATGTAAATACAATGTAAAACAAAATGCATTTTGGTTTACCTAATTCTGCATTTCTGCAGAACTTGCTATATTAATATATTGCTAACCTGTTCCTCTCTTTAAAAAGTCAAGCCGTTCTGTGAGTTAGTAGGGAACAGCAGCCAATGCCTAATTTGGTTAATTTAGTAGTTGATGGAAGCTCACCTGTTGTTAGCACTGTTTCGACAGCAATCACAAGAAAAGACTCCAACTGACATGACCACAAGACCACAAACTTGAAAATAAAATACAAAAGATGTACTTTACAGCTGTGTTTCTTAAAGCAGCACTATGTAACTTTTGTCGCTCTAGCGGTTAATAAACAGAACTGCACACATCCCGCGGAAGAACATTCCAACCAGAGCTACTTCTCTAAGTTTATGTCTATGGCGATTCACGCAGGTATGTGTTACTCCGCAGCGGTGACGACCTGATCAGGCTACAATAGTCCAAATATAAGTACTTATTATAAGTGTACCGTAGTGATTCGGAATAAGACAGAAACGTGGTTTAAAAGATGAATTCATGATGTACTCATTATATACATTTTGCAAATTTTGAATACAGAAAAAGTTACATAGTGCTTCTTTAACTCAGTTTTCTTCAGTATTTCATGTTAGCTCGCTGTTTTATGTTACGTCTGTCACTGAATTTAGGGACCGTCTCTAAAGTTACATACGACATTGGTACACAATTTCTGACTTAAATAGCATTTGAAGAGAATTACCTTACTTGTGATAAAGAGGCAGTGTAGAAAAGTTATTATGCTTCTCTGTTTTCAACTAGTTAACTTCGACTAACTGACATTAACTTACCAGTTGATGTTATCATCGATACAATGGCATTCAGAAAAAGAGGCTCCAAAATACACCGCTGACATTGCAGACATTCAGACTACAAACTTGAAAATAAACAAAAGAAGTACTTGAAGAGGCTCCAAAATACACCGCCGACATTGCAGACGACATTCAGACTACAAACTTGAAAATAAACAAAAGAAGTACTTGAAAATACTGTTTAAAATCTCCACTTCAACAGTGTTGCCTAACGCACTTTACCTTAGTATTTCACGTTAGTTCGCTGTTAAGGTTAAATAGATTTATTTAATAAATAAATTTTTTTATTAGCCAGTTAGCCAGATTAGCTAACTCGCATTAAAGGGTGGTGGAACATACAAACTTGTTTCTCGGTAATAAACTAAACTAAAGTTTATTTCGACTAATATTGGTGACCTTAACTTACTCACCAGACGATGTTATCACCGTAATGGCAGCATTCCGGCCAACAGTCAGAAAAAAGGCTCCAACTCTCGACATGAAAAACGACACGATGAATAATGTTAGTTTGCAGTAGTGACCATATATTTTCCCATAATGCTTTGTTGTTTACAGTAAATTACAGTACACACATTTCACAGTATCTTACTGTACATATTACAGTAAAATACTGTTCAAATTACAAAAATTAGTTACTGTGTATGAAATGAACATTTGACAGTGCTTGTCTGCCAACTTATTTGTTATTGAAATATTAAAGACAATACTGCCTTTGACAAACCTCATCATACCATCTGGTCTTCATACAGTGCAGTTTATTTTATTTATTAGCCATACCTAAAACTGCCCGGTCCTGCAGATTTGCTTTGTACAACATTAGGTAGATCAGGCTCTTTCTTTCAGAACATGCAACGCAACTCCTTGTTCAAGCTCTTGTTCTGTCCAGGCTGGACTATTGCAATGCTCTCTTGGCAGGTCTTCCAGCCAGTTCTATCAAACCTCTACAATTAATCCAAAATGCAGCTGCAAGATTAATCTTTAATGAGCCGAAAAGAACACACATCACACCTCTGTTCATCAGTTTGCACTGACTACCAGAGCTGCTCGCATAATATTCAAAGCATTAATGTTTGCCTACAAAACCACCACTGGCTCTGCACC
>NW_015549614.1:54033-62780 GCF_001515605.1 Sinocyclocheilus anshuiensis
ATATATATATATATATATATATATATATATAAATACCTTGCTACGTGTACTGTTTTAGGCTAACCGAGACTTGTCATTTACACTTATATGTTGTTGCTCTTTTGTTAGTTTTGATTGCTTCTATTGTCCTCATTTGTAAGTCGCTTTGGATAAAAGCATCTGCTAAATGTAAATGTAATGTAAATGTATACCTTTATTGAGATAAATATGAAAGATCAAGAAAACCACAGTGCATTTTATGTTAATGTGCAGCCCAGTCTTGCAGTGGAAATGTCACTCTAGCGACTGTTTTATTGTGCACATGTGATAAGATAATTTTTATGATGTTTTTAATTCTTAATGAATTCATGACTGCTATAAGAATAAAATAATCTTATTTCATATACTCTATTAAAGTCACATTTAGTATACATTAAAAATAATTTACTGTAAATTATTTATATTTTACTGAATGAGCTCAGCTGTGTGAATAACATTACAACAAAAAATGTTGAAAAATGAATATATGTTCAGGTCAAATGCTTAATTAGAAGATGGCTAAATTCAAAACAGTCAATGGTGTAGGCAGAGCGGCAGTGTTGTGTGACTTTGGCATGCGGGGAGATTTAAATTGGGAGATTCAAAATATTTTCATGCCAGACAGGTTACCATGATACACACATGCATTTCTAAGTGTGATAATGTCTGATCTAAGTGTCATAAAGGGTACAAATTCTTTTTGGAGGTGGTTTATGTGATATAATGGGACGAAAGTCATACAGTTGAAAGTATTAATTTAATACTGCCAAATGTTTTTTTTTTTCTTTTCATTATAAATATAACCAAATGTGAAAAACCATGGACATCATAGACATCCAAAACATCCATCCATCCCTTCTCCAAACTGCTTGTCATATGTAGTGATTACAGAGATGCTGGAGTCTATCACAGCATTTCAGGCCCAAGGCAGGGACTTGCAGCACCTGTCATTTAAGGCAGCCTCCCATCCAAGTACTGACCAGGCCAAACCTTGCTTAGCTTCCGAGATTGGGGGTTCCCATTGTTATATGGAAATAAACAGAGAGACATTTTGGTGGTTCACAGGACTGTATGCCATGAAGACAACATTACACCTAATTAACCTATTTTTCCATTTGTGTCTTTGTTCTCCTGCAGAGCTGGACAATCAGGAGATCTCTGATGCCACCAAATCCTCAATCCCATATCCGTTGTTTCTTCCTGTAACTTACCAGGTATGGGATGCTGACTACTTTCTATTAAAAGAGGCTGGGCAGGACATCATGGGAAATTCCAGCATGCAGAGCCACACGCAACCATTTGTTGTGCTCCGAGCGGGACGTCTCCCTGTTATCAATGCCAATTATGGCCCACTCTCTAACAAACAGGAGATCCCCCTAGACTTAGTGCAGTCAGTGCAGTTATTAACAAGATTTTTAATGGATTATGCATTTTTCCTGAAAATACCAGTAATGTTATCATCCTTTCTGGACGTAGTGCAGATTATCAGTGTGGAGTGGAGAAGTACATGTCATGAAATTAACATTCAATGATATTCTGAGCTGTTATTCTGACTTCAGAACTCTGGGGTCATCAAGTCTGGGAGCATAGTCCGTAAAGCTCATTGTGCAGATTTGAGCATCTAGCTATGTGGCTGAAAAAAGACATGCACGTTTAATCCCTCAGATTATATGCAAATACATTTTGCTTCTCTCGCTTTCTGAATGTTTTGGCTGCGCATTCATTGTCGTGCTGTGCTTTAAAAAGCATGTCTAAATAGAGAGCCTCTGCTCAGTTAGAGAAGGTGAGTGTCATTTAGGAGCCAGAAAGGGTTTATGTTTTATAGTATTTTTATACTATTTTCAAGAAAAGATTTAATTACTCTAAAGATAAATAAACACTAAAGATAAATACATTTGAGGTGATATAAGCATCAAATAAAAAGTATCACCTCCCATTACCCATCAGCTGGGTTTTAACTCTGAGTTATGCTGAGTTTAGACTCAGACATTCTGTAAAATTGTGCAAACCGGGTTTGGGACAGAGTGTGTCATTAAGTCTACTAGCAGAATTTGCAGTTATAATGCATGTTTGTATCCAAGTTACATTTGTAGAACTGAAGTTTGTGTCTGATTGACAACTTGTTTTTAAATATTCTCTGGGTGTGTAAGTAAAATGATTTAGATTAAGGTGGTTGGTGTTGTACTGTTACTGTGTGTTTCTTTCACCATGATCGATAGAAATTAAGTGAGGCTGCTCAGTTTGACAACCTGAACTAACCTTGCCATCTAGTAAAATTATCTGATATTTTCTAGAAACTTGTTGATCTGATTACCCTGATTTCAGTTTGGGGGACAAATATTTTTCAAATATTAAGAAATTTGTAAGACTTTTAGCCGTTTTAATGAGCCTTTTATTTTAATGCTCTTTATTATTATGTAAGCAGGTTTGTAACGTCATGATATTCAGGCTTTATGTCCCTATATTAAAGTTTTCATTTTAATTCAGAAATTAAAAAATGTGTTCACCATCGAACAGTAAAATGAATGTAACTCATTAATGGCTAAACATGAACTCCTCTTAAAGGAATACATTTGAGATGTGAACGAGCTTGTGATGCAGTGGATTTCAGCACTGAGAAATGTGGGAAATCTCAGAAAATGAAATTAAGAAGCTTAAGAAGACTGAGGAGATTTAAGATGCCAGTTGTAGACTTTCAGTATTGTTTTTCAAAATCATGGTCTACCTGTAAAGCCGCTCTATTTCTGTGATTTATGTTCATATATGTGCACTTTTCTCATGTGTGGGCCATTTGATATTGACATGTCAGGTTGTATCTGTGTTATTAGGGTCTTAGAGGACAGCTAGACCCGTTGTCCTTGCCTACTCCTCCCCCTAATCTCCTTCATTCTTAACATCCATCTCTGTTGTGTCAGGCTTCCCTGGTGAAGTTCAGTCCTCTCTGAAGCACATTTCTTCATCTACCCCTGCATGAGCGTGTTTTTTTTAAATATACTGATACGCTGATATACCATCTCTCTCTTTCTTTAAGCCCTGTTGCTCTTGCCACTTAATCACTGTTGCCTTAAATCTCAGTCTGTCCACGGCCAGCTCTCCTCTATACAGCTCACATCAGTCACTGCTAACCCACTGAGGAAAACTGTCCCACGAGACGTGCCTTCTCTTCTCTTCTCTTCTCTTCTCTTCTCTTCTCTTCTCTTCTCTTCTCTTCTCTTCTCTTCTCTTCTCTTCTCTTCTCTTCTCTTCTCTTCTCTTCTCTTCTCTTCTCTTCTCTTCTCTTCTCTTCTCTTCTCTTCTCTTCTCTTCTCTTCTCGATTGCTTGATTTCTTCTGTAATCCCAAAATATTTAAAATGCACACAAACATGATTACATTTCTGCTTGTTATCCATTAATTAATTGAAAAATGGTTCCAGATGGTCAATTGATACTTTTCATTAACTGGTGCTATTATCAAATTATGAACAATTGCTCAGTTTACTCCTCCCCCTAATCCTTCATTCTTAACATCCATCTCTGTTGTGTCAGGCTTCCCTGGTGCAGTTCAGTCCTCTCTGAAGCACATTTCTTCATCTACCCCTGCATGAGCGTGTTTTTTTTTAATATACTGATACGCTGATATACCATCTCTCTCTTTCTTTAAGCCCTGTTGCTCTTGCCACTTAATCACTGTTGCCTTAAATCTCAGTCTGTCCACGGCCAGCTCTCCTCTATACAGCTCACATCAGTCACTGCAAACCCACTGAGGACAAGTGTCCCACGAGACGTGCCTTCTCTTCTCTTCTCTTCTCTTCTCTTCTCTTCTCTTCTCTTCTCTTCTCTTCTCTTCTCTTCTCTTCTCGATTGCTTGATTTCTTCTGTAATCCCAAAATATTTAAAATGCACACAAACATGATTACATTTCTGCTTGTTATCCATTAATTAATTGAAAAATGGTTCCAGATGGTCAATTGATACTTTTCATTAACTGGTGCTATTATCAAATTATGAACAATTGCTCAGTTGCCCTTGAAGCACTGAGATATTAACAGATGTGAGCTTTGGTGAGGTTTGACATATCATGCTGTGATATCACACTGGTGGTTTTAATGGTGATGAAAATGTAGTAGAAATGAACAATATATCATTAGTATTGGGCCTAAAGGATTTGTTTTAATGTTGTTGTTGTTATCATAGCCTCCCCTCAGGATCTCTCAGTGTGAATTGTGAATCTAAAGTTAGATATGATCACTTTAAAAATGACAGTACACTAGCTCAGTGGTGCAATAGCAGTAGAGCACTGTTATTATAGAGAACTCTTATTGAGTGAACACATAAAACAAACATACGCATAGATGCAGATTATGTTAACTAGTCTTGTATAGTGTGGGTTATTTGTGGTGTATTTATTTGCATGTCTATGCTTCGTTGACATCTTCTCAAAATGATGGACCTAATGTTTGTGACAGATGGAAAGAGGAACAAATGGCTGCTTACTATTGTGTAAAAGAAGTCTGCTTAATTGTATTGAATGTACAGTACATTTGTAGTACTTTGTATATATATTTTAACAACTGTACTTAAAGAATTGTAGATAATATAATGTTAATGAAATAAAAATCCACTTAAGTGTACCTAAAATATAGTTCACCCAAAAATGAACTAGCTGCTGTTGGCCACTGACTTCCATAATAATAATGATGATAATTCCATAATAATACTATGAAATAATAAGTCAGTGGCTACCAGCAACTGTTTGGTTACCAACAATTTCCATTTTGGGGTGAACTATCCCTTTAAATCTCCCTTTCAAAGAGAGTTCACTTTTATGACTATGTTTATTAGCACACTTAAGTACACTTTTTTAAATGCACTGTGTAATAATGTCAAATTCAAAGTTTTACCTCAAAATCATCAAATGATTTAAATTATTAAATCATCATGTTTAATAGTTGTTGGTCATGATTTAAAGATATACACTGTTACAGATGTACACTAAAATTTCACACTGTAATTTTTGATGTATTGACTAACATAATAAAGCACATGTAAAGTACTTGATTATAATTTTAACCTCAGTGTTATTCAGTATTATAATTAAAGTTAATATATTTGTACATTGTATAAATGTTATATAATAGTGTTTAATTGTATAATAATGTTAATATTTTCAATAGAAATAACATTAAAGTGTATTTTAGTTTTCAGTACTTGTCAGTATATTAGGCAGTACATTTTAACCATATTTCAAGAACAATAAAACCTTTGTAAATTATGAAATTACATATAAACTTGTTAAGTCCTACTCAAGTGGGTCAAAAGTACTCTAAAGTTCAACTAATTGCATTTTATATCAATTTTAATTATAATACATTTTCATTTAATTGAACTTAACAAGCAATTATGTGTCATCTTTTTAGTGTGACATTATATTCAGTTCACACTTAAGTATATATTTCCAATATTTCCATATTAAGGACTAAACTAAGGTGTATGTCTTCACAAGGATATGCTTATATTAGATTAGTAAATTGGTGTGTAAAGTGATGTTTACAGCCATCAATTTATTATTTCCATGAATGATGTATTAGATATGTTACTGCCTTCTCAGCTCTGTATTTTGGTTTCTAAATCACACAGGGATCAATCATTGCGAACACTTCACCCAATCAAGCCTTTTGAAAAATAGCTACTCCTTCTCATCTGAAATTCGTCACATATAAATCTGTCAGGAGGCCCGTTAGGAATCACCATGATACATTTCATTTGTAGTCGTGCTCATATTTTATCATGCAGGAAGTGACACGTGTCACAGCTGCATTACAGCTGGTCATAAATTAGGAGGCTGTGAGGAAGGAAAGATAAACTGCTGCTCAGTGATTGTTTTGATTGAATGAGTGAATCTTCATAATTTAGACTAGTCTTTTCATAATTCAAATGCTGTGAGAATAATTAGAAATGTCTTATTTGGGTTTCTCATCTGTCTTTCTTGCTAAATGCTGTGGTAAGGCTTTTGAAGTATTCAGGAAGGGTTTGTTAATAGAAAATACTTAATTTGGGCTTAAAGGGGTCATATGATGCGATTTAAATTTTTCCTTTCTCTTTGGAGTCCCTTTGAAATGACAGCTTTGGACCATGTCCACAGTAAATCGAGAAGAATTTCAAGGTATATATATATATATATATATATATATATATCACAGTCATAAACCCTGATCTTTTCTTAATAGACCTTCCCACAAGTCAGTTGTCAATAGTCAGTATTCCAACCCTAAATTATAATTCAACACTGTCATAGAAAGCCACTCCATCAAATATAATGCCAGAAAGATCAAACCATTATTTTCAAAATAAGGAAAGGTAAGAATAAAAGAGTTGAACAGAGAATTCAGCATTTTCTCAGAAATGCAAATGTAAATGGACCACAAATGGCACCATTTCCTCAGTATAAGCCAATTGGCATTTTTTTTATCCCATTGTTCCTTACATTTGGCACTTGGCGAGTGTTAATTCTGGATGCGTGTGTTTTCTCTACTACTTGGTCATTTAATATTCTCAGTATGGTTCTCTGGCATTTTCTGTACGTGTTTGAGTATGTGCATGACATTTCAAAGCCTACATTCATTATGTGAAATGTCAGGGATGTTTGATGGATAATTGAAAAAGGACTCGCAAATGGACGTGTGATATCAGATGTCGAGCTCACTCAGATATACCCTCTACCAAAATACTGTGAGGTTCTCAACAGTGACAGGAGATGATTTGGGATGGATGTTTCGCAAGTTCTTTGGTCTCCATAGGTCAAATGGATTGATTTGGTTTGGAGTGTCAAATGTCGGTCTTGAACAGATGTTTCAGGGGATTGTCAGAGAGGGATAAGTGTGGACTTAACGTACTTTACAAAACGTACATCAATTTTTTGAGGGACAACAGTGGCAGCCCAAAGAAAGAAGAAAAAAAAAAGAAAGTAGATGGCCTAAAAAAGTTAATGTTTACTGTATATAATGATTTGTTTAATTATATACACTGGTGGTCAAAAGTTTGGAATAATTAAGGTTTTTAAATGTTTTTGAAAGAAGTCTCACCAAGACTGCATTTATTGATTAAAAAATAAAGTAAAGATAGAAATATTGTGAAATATTATTACAATAACTGTTTTCTATCTGAATATATTTCAAATGTAATTTATTCCAGTGATCGGAACACTATTTTCAGCATCATTACTCCAGTCTTCAGTGTCACATGATCCTTCAGAAATCATTTTAATATGTTGATTTGCTGCTTAATTTTTATTAATGGTTCTTATTATTGTCAATGATGAAAACAGTTTTTTGTGGAAATATTTTTTTTTTCAGGATTCTTTAATGAACAGAATGTTCAGAAGAACAGAATTTATTTGAAATATTTTTTGCAACATACAGTAATTGTCTTTACTGTCACTTCACTGTTTACACGTTTTTTTTTGCACAAACATAAATATAAAGCAAGCATCTAGTATTTAAAAATAGGAATCAGATGTTAGTTTATAACAACACAATTCTAATCAAAAGCTAATATTAAAACATTATAAAATATGTTGCATTCAAAATTGTCTTGGCTCACTTGATGCATCTAGTACTAGGAGTGAAAATGTACAGTCAGATACTTGCAGGGGAAAGATGACAAAAGAAAAATAGATATTGTGAGAGATTAAACATTTTTGTTCAAGAAAGGGAGGGTAAAATCTGGTTTTACATCTGAATAGTCCTAGGATCTTCTCTATAAATGCCAAGATTAGTGCTTCCATGAGCCCTTTACTCGAGACAGTGATTACATATTACAAGAACAGAGTACAGATTGTGGGACACACACACACACACACACAATTTTGAACACAAAAATATCATATTTTGTAAACAACCCACACACAACCTTAGCCCTGTATTACATGCACAAAATACACAAATCTGGCTGTTCTCATTAATAAAATCAACATAATGTAATCTTCCCTGTGCTTATATGTTTGCAAACATGATTATGTGTGTATGTTCGAATGCCCTTTAACAAATCTGGCCCAATTACCAAGCAGTCAAACAGGCAGGTAGCTAGGGTCTTTCAATACAGCCCCTGTGAGAGTAATATCTTGCTTATGGAGTTTTATAACCCCAGTATTTATGACAGGCACTCATGGAGGAAAAAAAGACTCTTCAGCAACAGATGAAAACACAAATATGGATCTGACATTACAAAAAATGTAGAGAGTGCTGAAATCTGAAAGGTGTATTTTGCAGCAGTCATATTTTGTAACAATCTTTTATCATTATGCTTATATCCTCTATGCCACTCTGTGTTGCTGTATTGGTTCTCGGGAAGCTTTTTGAATCTGTTCCAAGAGCTCTAATGGTCCCTTGAGCTAAACAGGATTTTGACACTGACAAACTTCCTTGTCCCCATGGGTACATAATGTTGCAGTTGTATGATCGATTATATTGATACATTATTCTGATTATAGTGTGATATGGGGTCAGTGTGACATTTTGTAAAGGTTTGGGAGGAACAGGAACTCTAGCTGTTGTCATTTGCCTCAGACAACCTCAAAGGGGCTTCTGAGAGCTGCTATGTTTGACCAGAGGAACAACTGGATTGTACAATATATGGCCAACGTGTCTCATTTCAGTTGTTTGTTTCTTTGTGTGATCTTATGAATAATGAAATGAAGTTTTTGGGGGGAGGGTTTGTGTACTCATGTGTGTGATTGTGTGTAGGTCTGGGT
>NW_015549614.1:63217-66424 GCF_001515605.1 Sinocyclocheilus anshuiensis
TGGTTGTGTGTAGGTCTGGGTTGTTGTGACTGTCTAGGCTTGGTTAAGTGGGTCTGATGGGGATGTCATTGATTTCCTGTCCTCTGTAAGGGAACAGAGACAAACATCCTTTTCTTTGCCCCTGTATTGGAAACCACACTGTCAGCCTCAGCTTTACACTCCTTGAACAGAACATCCTTGGGCTCATCTCCCCTGCCATACACATGCACCCGCACACGCAAACCTGCTATGTATAGAAACACAAGCATTGCTCTCCAATGAGGATGGAACCCAGGGCCATGCACAGGGGGGTGGCCCGGTGGCTAGAGCCCCTCTTGAACCCCCCAGCACTCCCCCACCCCCCACTGAACGTGATTGGTCCCCCCGGTGCCCTCCCAACACCATTGGGCTAGAGTACTGTCAATCTGACAATGCCTAATGCCATTGGATCAGAGCGTTGCCAATCACTGCCTGATGCGCTGCCCATTGTTGCCTGGAAGTTTGATAATGCTCAACACCACTGGATCAGAGCGCTATCATTGCTTTGGCAATGTACAGCCTTTTTACCATGCCAATAAAGCTACTGGAATCTGAATCTGTCAATCGCTGACAGCGATGTGGGGTTTTTCAAATGACTCGACCACAGACCACATCTCTGTGATACGTAAACACTCAGTAATATATTTTTGGAATATCGCCCTGGTCGCGCTGAGTCAATAATTATTCCGATTACTTCCGTGTGACTGATCAAGTTATTATATGTAGCTAGTATGCGTTCCAGATTTGACCGCAATAATAATGCAAAACTGACACTTCAAATCAACTTTTGAATGTCAACTTTTACAAAAAGTAGTCTTTAATTTTCTAAATACTGTATATATCTAAATACATAATCTAATACAAGTAAGTAATTATGTTTGAAAACAATGTTCCCAGCAACTAGGGAATACACAGCCCTGTTTATACATTTAAATATAGGGCTATACAATCATGTAGTGGTTACACCATGGTGTTCCTGTAGCTCAAACAGCAGAGCATGTTGCTAGCTATACCAAGACAAGGATTTGATTTCCAGAAAATGCAAAAACTGATAAACGTATGTTACATACTTGAAGCAGATGTTACACTGATTAATTACACCAGTGGAAACCTATAAAGGTTAAAAGGGCCCAGAATCAAACCCTGGGGTACACCACATTATCACAGTATACCCAGTATATTATTTAGATTTTCCAACTCAAATTGTTTTTCATAACAATCAGTGAGATAGTGTGAAAGACCTGTTGTGTTATTAGTTTAACCGGTAACTAACTTGTTTGTTTGTTTTACTATTAAACACTCTGAAATCTATTCATAATTCCCAAATTTGTTTAAAGTGATACTAGGCAAAATCTCATTAGGATATTCCTTCAATTTGTATTTTTTACTCTCAACAGAGCCATGGTAAAAAAGGGAGTGTGCTTCTGTACAGCCACACCTAGCAACACACTACTATGGGACATCACCCTTGACACAGGCCCAGATGGAAGTGTTGGAGTAATCTGTCAGAGAAAGTCATCTACAAACGTGAAAAGGTGAGTGTGTCTATTAAGGGAAATTGAATTAATTACTTTTAATCAGATGATTAGGCAGTGATTAACCAACTTACTGTCATTGGCGATTTTTTTTTGGGTGAACTATCCTTTTAAGAAAATTCCTTTTCTCAGAATTAACTACACTTTTCTATGCTATATTTGAAATAACTTTTAACCAGCTGGTATCAAGCTTGGCAATTATTTGTTCTTTTAAGCATAAACCTATAGACCAATTTGGTGTTTGCAAAAATTGATGACATTTTTTTGAAGGCGGAGCCTATCTGGTGGCAGAAAATGACAGTTTTAAGGTAGCAGTCTACAGAAGCCATGGAATAAAAGAATAAAAAAGGTAACTTTGAGTTTGTATTTCAAAATTCTGACTTTTTTCTAGCAATTCTGAGATTATATCTCACAATTCTGATAAGAAAAATCAAGTCGTCATTCTCTCTTTTCCCCTCGGCTCAGAATCATGAGTTTATAATCCCACACTTCTGGCTTTTTTCCCCTTCAGAATTGACAAACTTGCAATTGTTGAGTTCAATTGAGTTATAAAGTTCGAAGTAGGAGATTTAAACTTGCATTTGCGAGAAAAAAGTTTGAATTGTGAGATAAAATAGGTAAATGTTTAAATAGTTGTCTATTTCATGCTGTAACTGCAGGGCTAATACAATATGTCCCCTATGAACTACATATGTGAATATTATGTAGACCTATTGTTTAAATCAATTTTATGCTTTAAAAGTTGGGTAATCATAGCAGGTTTCATCCATAGTCTGTCCGTTTAAACATCTGCGTTAAGGTTCAAATGGCATCTTTGACGACAGTATTCTATAAAAATTATTTGCATTCCGTTTCTGACATCCAAAGGCACAACAATACATTTTTTTTCTTATTCCATGGATTTTACCCATTTCCCTCCACTTGTTCCCAGTGTTTTTCTGGCACCACAATGTGCGCAGCTGCATGTGACGTAACTGTGATGTCTACTCCAAATTGGTCTATAAAATGTTCTTCACATTTGCTTCTGAAAAAAACTTTAACTTGTTTTAAAAGTGTTTAGATATTTTTAAGTAAGTGGAGTGTTATCTCTCTATGGTCAGTAACAGTCTCAAGTATCTATGTCTTTTTGAGAGAATGTCGCATAGTCCTTGTTTTGTATTTTCCTCCCTCGTTGACAGTTATTAGGATGGTTTGTTTTACTAAATATGTTCAGAAATTAAATTTGTGGTGTCTAATTCACATTTTAAAGCATTTGTATTCCAGTAAGCACTTTAAGAGTTTAAATGAGGTGAAAGTGATTTCTGAATAAAGGATAGCCTAAATTGTTCTCAAATATTGCTGCTGAGGCAAAGACGTGTATCCGTCAGTAATCTGCTTTTTATTTTTGATAGTGCTTGATGCGTAAAAAAAAAAAACCTATGGTAGACATCCATATTCAAGCAGTAGGATTAATGTTACAATATTCTGTGATTTAAACATTTCAACTTAAATCAGTTTTAAGAATAGTAATAGATAATTCTGTTTGTATGACATTAAGACATTTTTTACAATAGTTTGTGGAATAATGTTGAATGTCATTCATTCATTAAAGGGGTCATATGATGCGATTTCAAGTTTTCCTTTCTCTTTGGAGTGTTACAAGCTGTTCGTGAAT
>NW_015549614.1:66932-72392 GCF_001515605.1 Sinocyclocheilus anshuiensis
CGCTGCTTGTCATTACTGTGTCTGTTCCCCTTTCGGGCTTGAACTGATGGTAAAACTAATGACATTATTTACATTATTTATGAAAGATGAAGTAATGAAGACGATTATGGTAAGGGGCGTTACATTTCCGACGAGTGCTTGCGGTGTTTGGCCAATCACAATGCACTGGGTCAGCTGGCCAATCAGAGCAGACTGCGCTTGTCGGAAGGAGGGACTTTGTAGAAAACGAAGCGTTTGAGAGAGGCGGGGCATAGAGGACCTACAATAATGTACAGTATTTGAAAAATAATGAGTTTTTTGAACATTAAAGCATGTCAACATATTCTGTTACACCAAATACACAAAATAATGATATTTAAAATAGCATAATATGACCCCTTTAAGTTTTGTTTCATATGTGATAAATCATGGTCCTATAGAACACAGGATCACTAGCTTATTTTTATCAAGGACTTTTTCAAAAGTCTTTTCTATGTCAATCACAGTTTTTGAAATAATTGCCTTTTTGGCTGTACAATCATATCCATGCATGCATTTATACAAATATGTCTACACAAAATAGCCATCGGAACTCTTTAGTTCATCCCCAGAGCATGAAAGCTGTGCATTTTAAAACTAAGATTTGAGACAGATGCATCAGATTATGGTGATCCCATGAAAGGTTTATACCACAAGCTTTGTATCTTTTAAAGCCAACATGAAATCAAAATTGGCCCTATTTACTTTTTACCATATAATCAATTCCTGATGAACAAAATCACATCCTGCACTACTTAGTTTCACTCTGAAATATGACAAAAGTAATATGGGTTGTGAATGGCAACAACAGTATGATCATGATCAATATACAATTATTGACTTAAAGTCAATAGTTGCACTCGATTATTTGGAATCAAACAGATCAACCTCCAAATGCAGCAGTTTGTCAATTTGATCACAGAAGATTAAAAGGTTTTACAGTATATGGCGTGAGGTGTTTAATGGCTCTTTCTTTTTCAGATTAAACAAACTTCAAGCAATTCTTCAGATGAATTTTGAAGTGGAGGATGTCAGCAGTCAATCAGAGATTCAGGTGATTAAGTGGGAGTTGATGCTTCCAGACGAGGTAAAAATGATGGGGGCATCCGAAGGCACCATGAGGATCTACACCACTCAGAGGGACTTTGTGGGCCTGGCTCCTCTAGTTATGGTAGGCTATGGTAATTCATTAAAGATAGCAAAAAATCTAAAAAAACAACAACATCTTAACAAAAAAAAGTAATAAGTCTCTATCTGAAGTTTCAATCTGAGACAGTAAAACATCTTCATGAATTATTCACTGGCATTTTGTAAGACAGAATTGATCCAGCAGGGTACCAAGGGCTCGGCACTGTGACAGAGCTTGTAAAGCTTCATCTGCAAGACCGATCATGTTGACCTTTGGATTGTGTCCAAACATGAGCAGATTTAGGCATAATTAATCAGATTTTGTGTAGCAGCTCTAATATACAGCTGGACACTGTCCCAGAAATCTGAAAACAGCACAAGACAGAAAATGGCCAAAAAAACCCTAATATGTTTGCCAGTACTTCTTTAGGAGAGTATACTTTCAGTCTACTTTTTATGTACTTATACAAAATTAAACTTAAGTATAAGAAATGTCGGTCACACTTTAGTTTCGGGACCAATTCTCACCATTAACTAACTATTAACTACGACTTCTCTGTAAACTCATAATTTGCTGCTAATTAATAGCTAGTAAGGTAGTTGTTAAGTTTAGGTATGGGGTCAGATTGAGGGATCTAAAGTATGGTCATGCAGAATAATGCATTAATATGTGCTTTATAAGTACCAATAAACAGCCAATATGCTAGTAATATGCAAACTAATAAGCAACTAGTTAATTGAGAATTGGTCCCTAAAGTGTTACTGGGGACTGCTAGTCGCTTTTAGGCGGTTTTACAGGGCAAGGGATTTTCATTGGATAAGAAATAATCTAACTCGTTTTATTCATGAACAAAACAGTGCTGTTTGATCAGCCTAATGGCAAATTCCTTTTTTCATTTTTAGTAAAACAATATTGATATAGTTATTTTTAATGTATTACATAAAGTTAAATTAAGTGATCTTTGTTTCCTGAAAACCTGTTTCATTTATGTGAGCTGGCATTTTGCATCTGTCAGGGTCTTTAAAGTTCAGAGGGTTATCCCACTAAGCTGGTGATTCCCATTCACTGTAGACAATATTGGGAAATGGGGTTTTGTCCCGTAAAATAATCAGTTTTTGCTTTTCACTTGTTCTCATCAAAATGACTTTGATTACATAAAGTTGTATCAGTCCAGGTAGTGCATCTCTGGCCCAGATTATCTAAATAGATTGACACAGTTCATTCCAACCTGAAATCTGCTTTTGTGTCCCTGAACAAACTATTTTTACCTGTGAAATGGTGTAAAAAAGCGCACCGATATTGACATTAATTTCATCACTAGATTGCATAGTGTTATCATAACATGCCAAATCCCTGACCTCTATTTGTAGGAGTACTAAAGTTTGAGCTTAGCTCAGTATTAAGATCCAAAATTTAACTTTGATCCCTGACCCGTGTAGGACACAGAGCTGTTGAACACTGCTGTGCTGACTGGTAAGAGGGTTATGGTGGGAGTACGAACCATTGGTGTGGAACAGGATGGTTCTGTAACAGATGTCTCTGAGTTTGCTGACTGCAGCTCCACAGATGAAGATGTTCTTAAGGTACAGTCATTATACTGCATTTACTCTTGTATCTCAGCTTGAATACAGCAGCTGCAAAGTCATATTAAGCTAATATCAAACTCTCATTCTCTGTGCATGTGGGAGACAGAAATGGGTCAATAACTTGATGTAAATTTTCTGTTCAGATCTGTTAATTTATTCAAAAAGACATAAAAAATTCAATTCATACAATGACTTGAAATGCACCTCTCCTATAATGCGCATGTTTTTATTTTAATTTCTTTTAAGGGCATTAAGTAAAAAATTATACATTCTGATATCATAAGGAAGAAAACAGCCTTATTAAAATAATTATTGAAAAGAAAACGTTATTAAAGGGTTTGCATACATTTTATTATTATTTTATAGATTCATTCATTATTTTAACAATAAAATATCACTACTAATTAACATTTAAGAAAACTTTTGTCCACAATTTGAAATTTGGAAATTAAATTTCATAACAGAAAAATTATATCATAAAGAAGAGCCCTGCAGACCTTCATGACTATGTGTCAAGTTCAAAAAGTATCTTAAAATATCAGAAAATTTGACTTTTTGACAATATTAGTTTCAGATCATGTTGTGCGACTAAGTAAAAACATGATGTTTATGAAATGAATAATTCATGATATTTCAAACAAAAAGGTTTTACCTTGAAAAGCATATTTTAAAAATGTTTTGAAAATAATTACAACAATCTGTACACATCACATGACATTTTAAGTGTTTTTTATTTTTATGTTATTTTTTTTCAGAACCACATGAAACTAACACAAAGATTACATTTCTAAGAATTTGGCACTTTTTTCATATTTGTCATTAACCCAAAGGTGAATGATGGATAGATGTGTAAGATTGAGTGTCTGTGTATGCACGTCATTGTCAGACAGAGGCAAAAGGTCTCAAAAGAACATCTCAAAATCTTCTCTTGTATATGCCACCTCTGCCACTCTTAGAGACCGTGTTCTTGGGACAGTCCTCTGAAAGTCATTAAAGGGTTAGTTCACCCAGAAATGAAAATTCTGTCATTAATTACTCACCCTCATGTCTTCCAAACCCGTAAGACCTTCGTTCATCTTCGGAACACAAATTAAGATATTTTTGATGAAATCCGAGAGCTTTCTGACCCTGCATAGATAGCAATGCAACTGAAATGTTTTATGGCCCAGAAAGGTAGTAAAGACATCGTTAAAATAGTCCATGTGACATCAGTGCATTACCGCCCAAAGTAGGGGTGCTGAGGGTGCTGCAGCACCCCCTGGAGTGTAGCTCACAAAAAATGGGGTGCGGTGTTAAAAATAAATGAATGAACAATATGTAATAAAAAACAAATAATATTCATTTTATTAATTTGTATATTCATTCAAATTCATTCAAAAAAGTAGCCTAAGCCTACAATGACAAGAAGCAACGGTTAAATATGAGTTAAGTTGAATCAAATTGTGAAAGTCGTTTCAACTGATTAAACTTATTAAACTGACTTAAAAAATCATTTGTTGCCATGATTTTTGGATTATATTATAACCTGTAACATGTCTCTGCCGTACCCAAATTAAGAATTAACAACAATTTCTACAGACAGCAGAGAAAGAGCGAGAGCGTCTACCTCAGCAGCAACTAATCTCGCACTCGCATCTGTAGCGCTTAGTTTGATCTTTAACGTTAGGTCTTTCCTATTCTTGAAACAGTTAATGCTTAAGGTTGATTCAATATTACTCTTAATGAAAAACACACACACACAACATCAGCAATGCTACAATGACAAAGTCGCTTATATTAAACATAAAACTTTTATGAACGGAACAAATAAGACTGATGTACCCGCGTTGTAACACAAATAAGGTTTTTGGATTTTCCCCTTACTTTAAATGAATTCTTATGGCTCATTATTATTAACCGAAAAAAAAAAACACAGGCTATACAATAAAATAGTACAATGACAAATTCACCTATATTAAACTTTGAACTTTTATTAACAAAATAAATAAGGATATGTTTTACCCACGTTTAACACAAATAAATAGCCTATGGATTTCCCATTAGGCTTCCTTAAAACGATCGTAGTTTGTGGTTTATTATCTTATTAATTAAAACACATCAGCCATAAAATAGTACAATGGCAAATTCGCATATATTAAACATCTACCTTGTATTAACAAAATGAATAAGATGGATATAGCCGTTGTAACCCAAATAAATAAGGTATTTTCCCTTATTTAAAACGAATGGTTAGTTTGTGGTTCATTGTTATTTTTTTTATGAAAACCCAGCAACAAAGACACTGCGTTATAGGCTACTAAACGAAGAAATTAAAGTTTTATTAACAAAAGTTGCACTTTGGATCCGCCATAGTGTCAGTCTTCTCGCATCACTCTTGTCACGTGACATTCCCGTGGCTATGCATCAGTGGTTCAACCGTGATGTTATGAAGCTACGAGAATACTTTTTGTGTGCAAAAAAAAAACAAAAATAATGACTTTATATAACGATTTCTTCTCTTCTGGTTCAGTCTTCGCGGCCATTCACGACATTACCACAATGCATGCGTGTGGTGCTTCTGATGCAGGAGCCGGCATTCTGACATAGAACCCGGATGCGCTGCGCCTTGTTTAAAAGCAGAGGAATGCACACACATCCGTCATGGTACTGTCAAACACTAACACAGAAGAGAAGAAATTGTTGAATAAAGTCGTTATTTTTGTTTTCTTTGTGCACAAAAAGTATTCT
>NW_015549614.1:72478-75389 GCF_001515605.1 Sinocyclocheilus anshuiensis
ATCATAACTTTACGGTTGAACCGCTCATGTCACATGACTATTTTAATGATGTTCTTGCTACTTTTCAGGGCCATAAAACATTTCAGTTGCATTGCTGTCTATGCAGGGTCAGAAGGCTCTTGGATATCATCAAAAATATCTTAATTTGTGTTTTGAAGATGAACGGAGGTCTTACGGGTTTGGAACGACATGAGGGTGAGTAATGACAGAATTTTCATTTTTGGGTGAACTATCCCTTTAAGCCATGCTGTGACCTCTCTCAGGAGGCCTGTATCCTCCTTGTTGAGGAGTTAATCTGAAAGGACAGCTCAGCACCATACTGTAACTACAGCCAAGTTCAGAGACTTAAAAGAACTTCAGCCCAGTCTCATTCAAGGACTACATCGCTTTCTGGCCTGATTTCTTAGAATTACACAGAAATGCATTTACTTCGATGTCCTCAGTAAAAATATATCCAAACTTAAACAAGATTAATAGATTATACAAGAGCAAGAAACATGATGAGACTCATGTTTTGAATAGTTTCTCAAAAAATGTCAATTCTGCCATAATATACTCATGTTGTTCCAAACCAGTGTGCTGTTATTTTTTTCAGAAGAACACAAGCTGAAAGCTGTCGCATGGCTTCAGAAGACTTTGTCACACAGATTGTATGGGCCACTTTTATTTTATTTTTGTGGTGTTTTTTCTTTTCTTTTGGAGCTTGACATAGCATTGACAGTATGAATTGTTGTATAAACACTGTGTGCAGATTCTTCTTCTGTTTAATGTTGTGTTTTTGTACCGTATATTTCTACTTTTGGGAGTTTCCATGTAAAAAAATAACAGCACATGGTTTGGAACAACATTTAATATTGCTTTTATATTTTTTGAAGTAATTAATATCAAGACTATATTAATATTTCTTATCCACCAATGAAAATAGTTCCAGAAAAAGCAAAACATCAAGCCCTGCATTTTTCCAAGCAGCACACAGACCAAAAGCCAGTCTGGAAGAGCCTATGCAAGTGGAGCAGAGTGACCTCTCTCACTCGAAGCATTCTATAGTCACTCCGCTCCAGATCCACTCCAAGTTTTTTTACCTCACTGGTGAGAGAAATCTGCTGTGGGATGATTATTGTGGTCAAGAGTATGATCTATTTAAGTCATACATCATACTAAGAAGACACTATGCTTCTTGTTCCACAAGCTGAAAGATGTAGTTCCAAGTAGACAATTTTGCAAGGCTGTTTGTTGAAACTATGGTTTTGGGAAACACTGAGTCATTGAACTATGTTAGTAACTATGCTTTTGGGAAATGCACCAATTATAGAGTGAGAGAAAACACCACTGATCAGACTTTTAAAATTTCCACTCCTTTGCGAAAGAAGACATTTTTTAACAAAAAACCCATGAATGACCTATCAGAATCAAGTATTCCAGAAGGGGGGTGTAATAAATAAGGTTGATTACAAATAGTTTCCTATTCTATTCTAATCTGTCAATTCATCTAGCCATCCTTGCATCTATCCATCTCTCTCTTCAACTTATGCAACTACTGTATCAGAAAAACAATGGATTTTTTTTACCTGGGTAGATGTAAAGTTCTGCAAACTACTTCCTCCCCCTGCTACTGTTTCTTGCTGCTGCCTGTCATTTTGGAACACAGTATGTATAGAGCCTCAGAGGTGCTTGTGCTGTCAATGCATTAGGCATAAAAGGCTTCACTCGCTGTCTAGCACAGTTATTTTCTAGACAGCACCCAACTGTTCATTTTTATAAAACGAAATACTTTCAGGAAAACATGATGCATACACATACAATAATTATATAACATTCAGTATTTATATTACATTCAACACAAATATGATATGTAGATTCCATCTGGGCCTATAATATATATATACATACATACATACATACATACATACAAGGGGCGTTCCCTCCGAGGAGGCAAGGGAGGCAGTGTCTCCTTAAAAAATTGGATGACAAAATAATCAATATTACAAACATAAATCGCAAATATTACTAAATATGGCATTAAAAGTATAAAAGTCACTCGTTTTTATAAAGTAACACTGTCAAACAGCGACACCCGCAGGTAAAGTTACAGCGGAGGCTTGCCTCCCTTCGCTCCATAGACTTTCTACAGAGATCCTAAATAAAGCGTGCTGTGACTTTTCTGCAGGCTCATTGAGATGAATGGGAGAAAGTCACGTGAGAGGAGGCAATGATGGTATAAAGTAACACTGTCCAACTGCGACACCCGCAGGCAAAGTTACAGCGGAGACTTGACTCCCTTCAGTCCATAGACTTAAAACAGAGACCCCTTAGCGTGCCGTGACTTTTCTGGGTTGTAATTTAGATGAATGTGGGAAAGTCACGTGAGAGGAGGCAATGCCTCAATCGCGCTGTAATTGGATATGATCGGTTATGGTTGAATGTGATTGGTTCGTGCGATAAATCCTGCCTCTTGTTTTCGTGCGAGCTCTCGGCATGAATTAAGAAAATTATGGCGTTATTGACTAATTATAAAGTAAGTAAACAACTCTCCCGCTTAGATACCACTACTTTGTGTCACGTCAAAATAAAACTTGAAATGGTCTGAAAACGTGATGATTGCGTCTGTTTTTAGTGAGCATTCAAAGTGATGAAATGAAAAGATATATCTTTGTGTATGTGGTAGTGTTTACAGGTCTTTTATGACGATGATCCGAAATAAGTTGACTATTAAAAAGAACAGCTGAACATCAGTTCACAAATAAAAAAAATATTGGTAACATTTTACAATAAGGTGTGATTTAATGAGTTAACTAACATGAACACACAATGAACATTTATTACAGTATTTATTAATCTTTGTTTACATTAGTTAATACGAATACTGTTCATTGTTAGTTCATGTTAGTTCACAGTGCATAAACTAATGTTA